>NW_015659717.1:570601-592956 GCF_001515625.1 Sinocyclocheilus rhinocerous | reverse complement strand
ATTTTTTGAACCAGGCTGTAAACATGTTTTTTTCTGCTGTAAAGCATTTTAACATGGGGGGTCTATGGGATTGACTCCCTTTTGCAGCCAGCCTCTAGCGGCCAGTTGATGAATTACAGTTTAAGTCACTTCCTTGTTGGCTTCAGGAGAGAGAGCGGGAGGTTGCCGCTTGGTTAGCACATACAAAAGTTGCACGGCTGCTTAATAAATTCGCTCCTCAGTGTTATATTTCTCAGTGCAGAATCAACACTTAAAAATAAAGGTTCTTTATTGGCATCAATGGTTCTATGAAGAACCTCGAACATCCATGGAACCTTTCAAATGCAAAAAAGGTTCTTTAAGTTTTTAAAATGTGACCATGGACCACAAAACTAGTCATAAGGGTCAATTTTCCGAAATTGAGATTTACCTTGTTGGCTTCAGGAGAGAGAGCGGGAGGTTGCCGCTTGGTTAGCACATACAAAAGTTGCACGGCTGCTTAATAAATTCGCTCCTCAGTGTTATATTTCTCAGTGCAGAATCAACACTTAAAAATAAAGGTTCTTTATTGGCATCAATGGTTCTATGAAGAACCTCGAACATCCATGGAACCTTTCAAATGCAAAAAAGGTTCTTTAGGTTTTTAAAATGTGACCATGGACCATGCATATGCATTCATACATGGTTATCAAGTTTTAATTCTAATTACTAAAGTTCTATCATTAAATAATACTCGATTATCATATTATAATGCTTGACTGACTGATGTTAAGAGTGTACTTTCAGATATTTAAAAAAACTGTGCCATTTTACAAACATTTATTATATAGTCTGGCGAGTAAACAAAACAATTTACTAACCAATGGCGATTCAATTGCCAAGGTGTCCGTAGAGGGTTGTTTCTACACCAACTTTTGACTATAGATGACTATTCATAATGTATTTACATTTTTGTCACTTTATAATCAAAAAAATTGAGCTGTTACATTAGATAAAACATCTAAATAAATAAAAATAAACAAGTTAAACCAATAATTTCCATGAAAATGCAAAAGCAGAGACTTTTGTAATTACCACTTTGTGTCAGATTATTAAAACTTTAGATTACGCTTTATTTTAAGGTGTCCTTGTTACAGTGTAATTTTGACCCTTGACCACAAAACCAGTCATAAGGGTCAATTTTTGGAAATTGTGATTTATGCATCATCTGGAAGCTGAATAAATAAGCTTTCCATTGATGTATGGTTTGTTAGGATAGGACAATATTTGGCTGAGATACAACTATTTGAATATCTGGAATCTGAGGGTGCAAAAAAATCAAAATACTGAGAAAACTGCCTTTAAAGTTGTCCAAATGAAGTTCTTAGCAATGCATATTACTAATCAAAAATTAAGTTTTAATATATTTACAGTAGGAAATTTACAAAATACCTTCATGGAACATGATCTTTACTTAATATCCTACTGATTTTTGGCATAAAAGAAAAATCGATAATTTTGACCCATACAATATATTTTTGTCTATTGCTACAAATATACCCCAGTGATTTAAGACTGGTTTTGTGCTCCAGGGTCACAAATGTTCTTCAGAATGGTTCTTTTAGGAACTATTCACTGAAAGGTTCTTTGGGGAACCGAATATGGTTCTTAATTATGGTGCATCACATCAAAAACACCCTTTTGGAACCTTTATTTTTAAGAGTGAACAGCACTAGTTAGTTCACTGTATTACTTGATCAGTTTGTAATGCTGAGGTTCCTGAGGATAATGACACATTGCATTCAGAGCAGTTTGAACAGCACCTCGCCTCACTTCATTGTCATTGAGTGGCAGCAGATGGCGGTCTGCCAGGCATCCTACTGGCACAGAGCCCCCCTCATCACCATGACACCTGCTGAAATCTCATCTCTGCACTCTTCCGCTAGCCCGCGCACCTCTTTTATTTCAGATGAGAGGAAGAGATGCATATCTCAGCAGGAGGTGGGGGGGAACAGGAAATAAGAAATCCGGAGGGAAGAGGGGCTTTCAGGAAAGATGACTGGCAGGGAGATGGAGGGCTTGCACTTCCCTTGTGCTCTCAGTCACCTCAGATAGACACTCATTAAATAAATATCTCTATATTTCATCAGCTTCCACATGCTAAGGTGTTCTGGTTTCAGGAAAAATAACTGGCAGTGAGATGGAGGTCTTGCACTTCCCTTGTGCTCTCAATCAGCTCAGATAGACACTAATTAAATAAGGACCTCTATATTTCATCAGCTTCCACGTGCTGAGGTGTTCTTGTTGGTTTCGAGGGCATCTCTAAACAGTTGCTAGGGTCTCTGGGTGTTTACTAGGTGGTTGAATAAACCTATCCCCAAGATATTCTGGTCCTAAATATGACTAATAATAAGCGTTTGTGATATGATGATAGTAAATCGTGAATGATTAAACTGTCTCCACAAACTGACTTTACAGCTATGTTTTATGACAGTGCAGTGTCTGTTTTTGTATTATTATTGAAATAAAATAAAGTGAAATATGATTTTGGTCATATTACCCACCGTTTTATTTCTTCTTTTATATTTTGTTGTAGGGCTATATTTCCTTAAACATGGAAATTAGTTTTGTTGTGCTGCTCATTAACTTGCAAAAACCAACATCAAAAAGAATAGTGAACATAAATCGTGATCCTGTTTGAAAAAAAAAAATTGTGGTGATATTTTTGCCATATTGCCCATCCCTAACTAAAAATACATTACGTACATGCAATAATTTGAATACACATTGTCTATGATGAGCTTGTTTTAATTTCAGAATATTTTCTGATATTTTGGGGGGTTATAAAGCGATATAACTGTCTTGATGTCATAATAAAAAAAGCCTCATTCAGTGAATAAAATTCTTGAAAAGAAAGTAGAAGTTGGTCATTTTTTAAGAATATTATTTCTTTAAAATTATCTAGCCTAAACTGCTTCACTGTTTATTATGGAAGCCTATTTCTGCCACTGAATAAAAAATAAAACAGGGTAATTGCAGCTCTTTATCTCACAATGTAGACTTTTTTCCTCAGAATTGCAAGTTATAAAGTCAGAATTGCGTGATACGAATAAGCAATTTGCGAGAAATAAAGTCAGAATTGCGAGATATAAACTCACAATTCTGACTTTATTTCTCACAATTCTGAGTTTACATTCCAACTTTTTTTCTCAGAATTGCATGATATAAACTTGCAATTGCGAGTTGTAAAATAAGAATTGTGAGATAAACTCACAATTTTGACTTTTGTCTCGTAATTGCGAGTTTATATCTTGAAATTCTATTTTTCTGAGAATTCTGACTTTTTATCTCGCAATTCTGGCTTTTCTTAGAATTGTGAAATATAAACTCTCAACTGTGAGTTATAAAGTCCAATTCTGAGGGAAAAAAAGAGACAATTTTTTTTACAATTGCGAGTTTATATCTCGCAATTCTGGCTTTATTTCTCAGAATTGCATCGCAGTTCTGACTTTATAACACGCAGTGTTAGTGAGTTGCGTTGTGAGTTTTTATCTCACAATTCTGAGAGAAATGTCAGAAGTGGGAGTTTATATCAAACAATTCTGACTTTATAACTCGTGATTCTGAGAAAAGAAATCTGAACTGCAAGATGTCAACTCACAACTGCGAGAAAAAATTTCAGAATTTTGAGATAAAAGTAGCAATTACGTTGTTTTGTTTTTTATTCAGTGGCAGAAACAGGCTTACATAATTGATTAATAAACAGGCTTTTGTCATCTAGATCAAAGTGGTGTAACCAACATAACAGAACGTTAAAGGGGTCATATGATGCTATTTTAAAGATCATTATTTTGTTTATTTGGTGTAACAGAATATGTTGACATGCTTTAATGTTCAAAAAACACATTATTTTTCAAATACTGTACATTATTGTAGGTCCTCTATGCCCAGCCTCTCTCAAACGCGTCGTTTTCAACAAAGCCCCCTCCTTTGACAAGCACAGTCTGCTCTGATTGGCCAGCTGAACCAGTGCATTGTGATTGGCCGAACACAACAAGCACGCGTCGGAAATGTAACGCCCCTTACCATAAACGCGAGCTTCATCTTTCAAAATAAATGTAAAGACAGAGCCCGAAAGGGGAACAGAGTCGCGTGACAGACACAGTGATGATGCAGTACACAAGCCGCGGTTAAGACAGCTGACGTGCTATGATTTCTGACACCCAGCTCACTCTCCTGTGATGTGACCCTGTTCCCCACACACACACACACACACACACACGACACGTTACTCTGCGCTGCGCAAAACTCCGCATTTGAACAGTCAATAGCAAATACTTAAACTAATAACAAAACGGTAGCTGATTCAGAAGCGCCAGATTGTCATAGCAAAGTCAGAATTACCTCCTCTCCTAGGTTCATGAAACGGTCGTCCATAAAATGCATTGCTGTTCTGTTGTAAGTAATCTTAAAGATTCCTAAATGCATCTACTTTCGGAAGGCCAAATAAAGTGCTTTTGCTTTCGCCTAGAAACACACAGCGTCTGCCTGACATGGCTGCATCAACACTACTGCTGTTCCTGAAACCACGCCTTCTTTCTTTGCGTGCACGTTTGGGCGGCATTATGCTAATATTTCCACATCGTGAGGTAGATATGTGGGGGCGTGTTAGAATGAGCCGTTTTAGATAGGCGTGGTTGACTCTTAACATTTATAAAGAATATCTCTTTGGATTTGAGACTTTAGTCTTTGCATCTTTATAGATCTTCTTTATGCACCAAGAGCTTGTAACACTCCAAAGAGAAAGGAAAACTTGAAATCGCATCATATGACCCCTTTAAAAACATAAAACAAGAAATGATATCATAGCGAGGACCCTGCGGACCCTCATGGCTGTGTCAGCATCAGTAAGTCATATAAATATTAGATAATTTGACCTTTCTATGACAAGCAAGGCTAGCTCAGTTTGTTGCTATTTAAAATAGTATTGAATTTATCCTTTTTTTTTATTTTTTTTTTATTATTATTATCATGATGACCCAATAGTACACCACTTTTCAATAAACCCCATAATTTAGTATCATTCATGTCCAAAACACAAATGGTATGGGGCAAAGTACGCATAACTTTGGCTTTGGAGTTTGTGAACTGATGATGCCTTAGCAAGTACCACTAACAATAGGAGTCTGAATAGGAGAAAAGGCCAGCCAGAACACTCCTAAATCTGGCAGAAACTCCTGCGGAGATCAGAGAGGGTGTGTGAGAGCACCGATCGATAGCTCATATCTGCAGAGAAGGTCAGGAGGTGCACAGAGCACTTGTGTTTCCTCACCTCCACAACTCTTTCTGTTTTTCATCAGGGATAGTAGAGGGGAAGAAAAAACACTTTAAATTGCAGGCTGGGTTTCAGTTTTTCAGCATTACGATTTTTTCACTCTTTTTCAATCTCGGCCTCAACTTGTTGCATTTAGTCATCGTTTGAGTCCACTGAGAAACTGCCCATTTCTGGACAATTTGCTGTTCCAGGTGATCAGTAACAAAGCCGGTAGATCAATTTCCATCCATCTCTCCTAATTGCAGGTTCCAGCTCAACAAGAAAGGAAAAGTGTGGAGGGACTCGTTCCTGGTGGAGAGAGGGTGAGTCAGCGCAAATTAAATGTGAAAACAGCCGGAGAGCTCTGGGTTTTTGGTGTGAAAGGTCAGCGTATGTTTATTCAGATAACATGAGGTTTTTCTCTTCTTCTCTGGTGACAGAAAACTGCTGCATAAAGTGTTGAATGATGGGAAGGATATGGCGCAGGAGGAAAACTACCTGCCCAAATACCAGCGTGTTAAAGACCTGTGCCAGCGCGTAGAGTACCAGACGCCATGTGAACAGATCGGTCAGGTACAACAAAATACCTGTACATACAGAAGAATATTTATCTTCTGACAATCTATGTACAATTTATTAAATATATTTATACTATGGGGCCCGTTGAATGCTTGAATCTGATTGGCTGACGAACATTCTGAGGTGTGCAATTATTTTCAGGGAAACGCACGGCGAACGTAGTTCCAGGCAGCTCTCTTGACCGCATTACAGTTCCATATCACTTCGCATAGTTAACTGTAATAACGGAAATTATCATACAGTACCTATACAGCACACAGGAATTACTGCTATCACACGTGCTCGCACACGCACACTACGGTCACGCAGTTTGCACAAAAAGGTGTTGTCAGCGTTGCCCTGACAATTTTATCAGTTAGCCTATATAGTGTAGCAACTTAAAGGCTACACATGACATTTCTCACTAGCGAGGTAATAACTGCGCTGTTTAGAGACACTGCTGCAGAACACTGTTGAGGGACGCACAGAGGTAGCATAATTCACACAAGCTCTCTCTCTCTCTCGCTCTCTTTCTCTCTTTCTTTATAAGCGGAATAATATCCGCTTCGCGTCGTGGCCGCATCACCACCTCGGGTGTGCATTATTTCTCTAATAATTCAACGGCCCGGAGTCAATTATTCCTTGCATATATAGGCAGCAATCCACTACTCCACATTACCAGGAGTCCAGTGTTTCAAACACTGGTTTGTTGATGCATGCATTCAGAGCAGCAGAGATGAAGTTATCAAGCGAAATGTCACAAGTAGCAACTTGATGTGCTAGTGAAATTGCTGTGTAGATGATTTTTGGACATTCCACATCATAATGTTATTGTTTGCCTTTCAATTTGACTTGCAAATGAGCAAAAACTCTACTGCTGACCTCAATATGTCACATAGACTATTTAAAACACTAACCTCTCATGTTCAATCGTTTGTGCATAACATAATAAATATTCATGAGCTATGCCTTCACCAGCTAATGCCATCAGAACCAGCACGTCTGTGAAATACTACTGCCCACCACCCAGGAAAAACACCTTAACATTTTCATATTTTTAACAATACTGTACATTGATATGTTTATTATTTTTAATCGTTCATAAAGTGTATTATGCTCACCAAAGCTGTATTTTTAAATAAAAAAAATAATAACATAAGTAAAAAAAATAAATAAGTAAAAACAATAATAGTAAACAGCAACAGCAATAATGATCAAATAATAATATGCTATATTTTTGTTCAGGATTCATTGATGAATAGAAGGTTCAAAAGAACAGTGATTATTTGAAATAGAAATCGTTTGTAACATTATAAATGTCTTTACTGTCACTTTTAAACATTTTAATGAATCCTTGCTGAATAAAAGTTTTTTTTTTTAATCTTATCCCAAACTTTTGAATGTTGGTGTTAATAATAATAATAATTAAATGTCTTTACTGTCACTTTTAAACATTTTAATGAATCCTTGCTGAATAAAAGTTTTTTTTTTAATCTTATCCCAAACTTTTGAATGTTGGTGTTAATAATAATAATAAGAAGAAGAAGAAATGTTTCTTGAGCAGCAGATCAGCATATTAGAATGATTTCTGAAGGATCGTGTGACACTGAAGACTGGAGTAATGATGCTGAAAATTCAGCTTTGAATCACAGGAATAAATTATATTTTAAAATATATTACAATAGAAAAGAGTTATTTTAAACTGTAATAATATTTCACAATATTACTGTTTTTATCAAATAAATGCAGCCTTGCTGAGCATATTATTTTTCTTATAAATCTTATTTTTTGCAAACTTTTAACCATTAGTACAGTATGTAATTACAGAGGTACTACACTGAAGGTACTTAACCATAATATTACCATGACACTATGTCCATAAACATGGTAATACTTTTTGGCATACTTTGTCAGTATAGACCCTCACAAGTAGAGTATCTGTGTGTGTGTGTGTGTGTGTGTGTGTGTGTCTGTGTGTGTGTGTGTGTGAGCCGTCTTATGAAACAGAAGTGAGAACAGAGAGATGTCTGAGCTGTCAGATCAGACACCTGACATTTCATGCTCTCACTTTCACTCTAACAAGACTGGCCCACTGTAGTCCTCCAGGGACCTGCAGCCCGTTCCTGCATTACCTATTCTCTCCATCCCTTTCTCTTTTCTCCATCTCTTTCTTTCGTTTTTTATGTCAGGCTTTATTCGTCCATCTGCTTTTCTGCTTTGATCAAGGAACAGTCTGTCGTTACATACCTTCACACTTTTGCAAGCAAGAAAAACGTCTAACTTTCAAACCAAGAAAAAGGGAAAATTGCACCTACAGAAAGTGTTGTTTATGTGCACATGCTATCTGCATTGTTTTAACACCTTATTTACTTGAAGAGATAGTTCACCCCAAAATTAAATTCTGTCATCATTTCTCACCCTCATTTTAAAGAATGTTGGTAGCCATTGACTTCCATTGTATTTTTTTTCCATACTATGGAAGTCAATGGCTACCATCAACTCTTTGGTTACATTTTTCAAAATATTTTCTTATATGTACAACAGAAAAAAGAAATTCATACAGGTTTGGATTGACACGAGGATGAATAAATGACAGAATTTTCATTTTTGGGTGAAATATCCCTTTAACCTCTCAATTGTCACGCTAATCATCCTAAATTAGATATATTTTGAAAGCTTGAAACACTTAAAATTAATCTTGTGAAAACTATTTTGTTACTATGAAAATGATACTTTAAATGCTTTTGGCGCGCTCCTCTCCCTAGTGAGCAGTGTCAAGTGCCATGTTACAAAATTTGCTACAATATTTTATAATCAAAACTTTTAAAAATATTGACAAAACACATCGTTGGAATGGTCTGAGTCTCAAGGTTCCATGTTTGGTGATTATTTTGTGGTAGAAGTAATAATGTGACCGAAATTTATAACTTTTTGACAGGGAAATGCATCAAAAAGTTCAATGGAGTATGAGTGTCACCCGGTGACTATTTTTGATATAGCACCTAAAATCTCACAGGAACATCTTTTTTTTTTTTTTTGTGATATCAACTTCAAATTTGGAACATAACCGAGTTAGATACATGGCTTTGATTTTATAGCAATTTTAGATTCCAAAGTACTTTGTAAAATATCTATTTTATGAGAAAATATATCTTTTTTTAGTGCAGTGCATTTACTCAGATTTATTTGTATAGCGATTTTCATAATACACATTATTTCAAAGTAGTTTTACTTTACAGAAATCATGCTTTACATCTGCATTTAGCCGATTAGAGCTGGTTTTTGCAATATAGTATATGCACTTTACATGAGTATAATGTATGTATGCAGATAAAGTTGGATATTATGCACATCCAACTTTATATATTCGGCAATAATATTGTTACATTATGCAATAAAAATAAAAGTCATGGAGTTGAAATTTGCTATATAGATTTACATGAGTGTACTGTATGTATGCGGGTAAGTGGGATATGATATATATATATATCAAACTTTACATATAGAGCTGTGCAATAACACAGTCTACATTTTGTGATGATATAAAATAGCACCTGGAACAAAATGCTGGATTGGCCCTCATAGCTTCTTTCATTTACCAGCCATGTCTTTAACTACAAGGCCACTAGAAAGACGACTAAAAAGAAAGGCATGTTCCCTTCATCTCTCTGATAGTGTGCAGCCCTAAGCGCTCTGTTACTTATGTTCCTCATTAACGAGGCTTTTAACGAGGTGGATTTGTGATAATTACAGCTGAGTAAGAATGCCGACACGAGGCGGGGGGTTAATTTTCACCTTTACTTCCGGCGTATAAGCACACTCATCCACGCACAGTCATCACGGCGAAAAGTTAATGGGTGTTGATGGTGTCAAACAAATTGTGTTCGTGAGCAGACGCTGTCAAATACAGTTCAGTCACAGAGGAACGAGCTAATAATATTTTATAAGAATGAGTAAGATATTTTGCCTTGAGTCACATCAAGAGAGCTACCTTTCTATGGTATCACATGGTAATGCTACTGTACTTTGCATCATGTTTTTGCATGATAAAATATTATCTTGGTACCTTTAAAGAAAAATCATGATATTACCCTGGTACCATGTCCAAGCAACTGTGGCAATACCGTACCTTTTGTTACTGTATATGAATCATCTTTGAGAGTAAAACTGCGTGATGTCCCTCTTTGTCTGTGTCTCTGCAGAAGTGGCAGTGTGTTGAAGACGCCACAGGAAAGCTGAGGTTGTCTAAATGCAAAGGCATGGCCAGTCTGTCTGCAGTGCGGAAGCCGTCTGTATCCAGCATCAAATCGCAGATTTATCTGCAGAGCATGAGCACTGATGCCAGCGTGAACTCTGAGCCTCAAGGCTGCAATTGTGAACCCACAAGCTACAGACTGAGCACCTTCTCCAAGAATAAACTGTTCTCCAAAAAGAGTGAGTATGACTAGATACTGAGATCCAAACACACACAGCAACAAGTCCTCCAAAAAATCATGCAGGAGGCATTAGCTGAATTATTCTCTGTGCCTCTGCTGCCCTCTAGTGGAGGTGGGGCGTAAAAGAAAATGGACTTCTAATTAATATTATCAGAATTGCTGTACAATCCTTTTTTTTTATTGTCATGAAATTTTTAATATGTAAACAAATTCTGACTTGATTTGTAATTTCTTTACATACTAAACATTTCATGACAATTAAAAAAAACAAAGGTCTCTCTATCTAATATAGTATCTAATATGAAAAAAATAATCATTTTTGTCCTTGACAAGTGATAATGGCAAGCCCTGCATTTGATTGACAGAACTGAAATCCCTGAAGAGCTACTCCAGGAACCGCTTTGCCCGTGCTGTTTCCATGGAGATGGGAGGAGACCTGTACGCAGTGGACCTGGATCATGAATACAGACCCTCAGGCCCCAGAAACCTCAGCCTCGGGCAGAACACAGCGGACGAGGACGAGTTCAGCGGTGTGGGACCCACTGCAGTCAGCCAGACCAGCAACAGCCTGACTGTGCCCTCCTCTATTAAAGTCACTCACAGGTGAGGAGTGAGAGTGTGTGTGCTTCAATAGAGACACATGACGGACAAAAGAGGGAGTATATGCATCAAAGAGAATGTGTGTGTGTGTGTGTGTGTGTGTTTCAGATGTTTAATTTTGGCCAATGATACAGTAAAATGTGACGGTGGTCTGTACAAATCGCTGCAAGCATGGAAGGACCACAAGCTCCACATCGACCACGAAGTATGACACACTTATGATTTGCTCACATGCATTTTGTTCCAAATCTGTATGAATTTCTTTCTTCTGTGGAATATAAAAGGGGATGTTTAGTAGAAAGTTGTGAACAAAAAGTAAACAATGACCAGCTGCAAGCTCAAAAAAGATTTAAAAAAAAAAAAACATCAGTAAAAGTTTTGCACAACTCATGTATCATATTCCCAGTCTTCCAACTTTAATTCTGTACATTTATATTGCATAAGTTATATCGTTATGTACATTATCATTTCTTTTCCCAGATCGAAACACTCCAGACGAAGATTAAAAACCTTCGTGAGGTCAGAGGTCATCTGAAAAAGGCTCGACCTGAAGAGTGTGACTGCAACAAATACTAGTGAGAGTCACATCTGTCTCTTATTATCTCTTTACTGGTGTTCTGTATTTGTCAAATTCATTCAGATTCATTCATTTTTTTAATAATCATTAATTAAATTCCAATAAATTACATTAAACTATTATGATCCTTTAATTATTATAAATTTGTAATACTTAAATCAATAATGAATGTCTTTAATGTAATGTATAATTCCATACAATAAATGAAATACATAATAAAATAAATTTTATATTAAATATTAATATATATATATTGAAATGAATTACATAAACATGTTATAAAATATAAATTGTAATATGTAATTAATAGACACTGTATGTTACAGAAATGATTACTTATACAGTACATTATATACATTATTTATGCATTAATTATTTTAATATATGCTGGTTATAATCCTATTTGGTGATGGCTCACTTAATTTTTCTTCTCGTTTAGTTACAAATCCAAGTACAAGAGTAAGCTGAGGAAATACAAAGCAGGAGGTGTCCATCCCTTCAGGTGGGCTTTTGTGTCTGAGTGTATGTATACATATGTATGCATGATTATGGTTTTGATGATTCTCTCTGTCTCTGTAGGAAAGGACAGGAGAAGGATAAGAAGGCCTGGTTGTTGTTGGAACAAAAGCGCAGGAAGAAGCTGAGGAAGTTACTGAAGCGCCTGCGTAACAATGACACCTGCAGCATGCCTGGCCTCACCTGCTTCACACACGACAACCAGCACTGGCAGACCGCTCCATTCTGGACATGTAAGACACACACACACACTGTAAAAGATATTGCTTTTACAACTGCATGCAAAGAATTAAATGCATCTGGATCTGATGCATAAGGCAAACAGTTGAAGTAATGGGGTTCCCTGCATATTGAAAAAAGAAGCTAAAGAGAAGGCCAGATTTGTTCAAAAGTGACACCAAGCGTTCATATGTGACGAGCTATAAGTAAGAATGTGTTGACTGCATTGATGTGTCTCACACGATTTCATCTTTGTTTCCAGTGGGGCCGTTTTGTGCGTGCACTAGTGCCAATAATAACACCTACTGGTGCATGAGGACCATTAATGAGACACACAACTTCCTGTTCTGTGAATTTGCCACTGGATTTCTGGAGTACTTTGACATCAACACGGATCCGTATCAGGTCAGTGATCATGCTGTATATAAAGACAACATGAAATCACCATGGACCATGTTTACTTTCCTAATAAATGGTCCTACTCATAGTGTACACTATTCATCAGTGCATTATTAAAAAAACAAAACAAAGCATAATCATTCTTCACAGTGTAATAACTTATTCTGCCTCTGAAAACAATTTCTTAACCACGGCCACATGGACAGGGAAAAATAATATTGATCAAAAATATCATAGCCTGACATCAACCATCAAGTCAAATCTCGATGGATGACTTAGGTGTTTCTTCAACTATAGGCACATTTAGCCCTGTGGAAAATTAATAGGAAATTATTAATTATATTAATTAATAATTAATCGTTGATTATTAATTATTAAGAAGAAAAAGAAATTATTATTATTAACAGAAATCATTTCTTAAAACACACTTTTCACACTCACATTAGTTTATTTTGACTAACAGTGTCCAACAGTGAACATACATTCATTTCATGGGAATTCTGTTTTTTTTTTTCTTCTTCTGTATTCTCATGAATATTTGAACCATAGAGTCATTTACACTACATCTCAGATTATTGTATCACAACATTCTTGTGAATGGCATTTTGAACTTTTAAAATGGCAAACTCTTTTGTTTTGCCGAGGCTAATTTCACAGCTCATGTTTCACGTTTTCTAAACTAATAAATATTAATTAATATTTTCATAGGTTTTGCATAATTAAAAACAATTACAAATAAAATAATTCTGCTTGTATGTAGTATTTACTTTTTTTGTTGTTTGTTTGTTTCCTCCATATATCATGTGACATTTTCATCTTCTGTTGTCTACTGGTGTCACATTAGTCAACAAGAACACAAAACACTTTACTAGGGGCAAAATTGTTTGGTGTGGCAGAAATTACGGCACAATTTTTGACAAACAAAAAAAAAAAAAAACCTTTTCACAAAATAAGTATTGAAATGGTAACAGAAATAGGAAATTCAAATGCTTTTTTATACTGCAACAATATTTAGTCATAAATGTCACCAAAATGAATGTTATATTAATGTCTGTGTTATGTTGCATCTCTCTGTGTGTGTGTGTAGTTGGTGAATGCAGTGAACACACTGGACCGGTATGTTCTCAATCAGCTGCATGTTCAACTCATGGAGCTCAGGGGCTGTAAGGGACACAAGCAGTGTAACCCTCGCACACGCAGCCTCGACTTCGGTGAGTCACACACACACTCGTATAGGTGAAAATACCTCCGCAGCACACACACACACACATACTGTATGCATACACACAGCTGCATCATTCTTCTAGGCATCCAGCCCAGAGCTTGCAACACACTGATTGATACATGCGCCAGACACACACACACACACATTTCCCTCTGAAAGGACCAAGGCAAAGGATAACATGGAATTTCACATCTTCATCATCATCATCCTCACCTGATCCCTGGCCCTGCCTTGCTTCCTGTCCTCCTTGTTTTATATGCAAACAGAAACTCGTACCGTCACCTCCTGAGCTGCTGTCCTGAAGGGTAAACATGTGCCACACAGCATGCTGTCTGAGGATGTTATGTCCTTAGTTGTATCTGACATGTAGTCCTTGCTCTCAAAGTCATCAAAACTGACTGAAATTTGTTTTTAGCGGAAGTGATCATTCCAGTGATAAAAACAGAAGAGGCACATTTATTGAGTCACTTATTGATTCACTCGAAATGAACTCAAGGACAGCTCGTGTTAAAGGAACTCACCGGTGCCTGCAATCGGATTACATTTCTCAAAAGGTCACATTAAAATGCAGGAGTAGAATGAAAACTTAAAATGTTTGTGGACAACGGTGATTTATTTTAGCATGAACTGCTTGGTCAAAATAATAATAATAATTAAAAAATAACAACAACAAAATACCCAAAATGAATAATAATAAAATACAAATACAAATGCATAGAAAGGTTGATTTTTTTTCTTTTTTTAAATACACAACTGTTCAGATGGTTGGGGTTGACAAGATATTTAATGGGTTTGAAAGAAGTTTATTATTACAGTTTAAAATAAAAGTTTTGTATTTTGAAATGTAATTTATTCCTGTGATGGCAGAGCTGTATTTTCAGCTTCCAAGATTTGATTTAATTTAATTTAATTTAATTTAATTTAATTTAATTTAATTTAATTTAATTTAATTTAATTTAATTTAATTTAATTTAATTTACAATCAAAAAAACTTGCTGGCTCCAAATGTTTGAAGAGTAGTGCATCAACAGCAAAATATCCTTTTTTTCTTTCTTTTCTTTTGTAGTCAAGCTCATATTTTCTTATGTGTTAAATAGTTTCGCCACATATTGTATATTTTTATTTTAATATTGTAAATATTTCTTAGACACTTGATCTTTGATATTAACAAGCATGGGAATTGCTTTTTCTTCCTTCTGAAAGTTGATCAACTTATTTCCTTTGCGAACTGTGCACAACTTTATTGTTAGTTGCAGTTTGTTATTTACATTTAGCATCGTTTGACTTTGATGCAGTTTACAGAACAGATTGAGCTTGCCATAAAAAGTCGGTTGAGGTTTTATTGTGCATGAAAGTCATCTGAAAGGGATCAGGATAGCAGTTTATCAGCTTAAGATGAACATTAATATTCTGCATCTGCATATTGAGCCTGCAGATTCATCATTTTCCAAAAGATGACTTTTATCAAGCTCATTTATTCCGACCCTTGCAACTCCATCCACAACAATGGATGATCTTATCTTGGCACTGCGACCTTCCACATGACCCTTGGACAGAAGCCCAGAGTTGTTTTTCCAGTGATGCTTCCGTGAGGATCTTAAACATTAATGGGGCTGTACATCATATTGTTTTTACACTCTCTAACTAATGATATTGTCTCTTCTTCAGGGGGTAAAGAGAGAAGCAGCTATGATGAATACAGGTATCACTGCCAAATGAATTTAACCCAGTTGTAGACTAGAAGGCTACTGTGAGAGTATTTTGGATGAAGATACTAATCCACTTCTGCAGTTCTGTTGTAGACAGCTTGGAGCTTAAATGAATGTTGAATAGTCTGATGCACATCACACACACCTAAAGGCATCACAGGAATTCACTCCTCAATGTGAAATCAAGGAGAAGACATTCTGTCATAGAGGACGACGTAGAGACTAGAACCGATTTGATGTCAGTTTGCTGTTAAAGGAATGTTTCAGGTTAAATAAAAGTTCTACTCTATAGTCATAATAATGACTAATTTTTCAGTTTGTAAAAATTAAAATCTAGTATACTATAATGCAGCGGTTCCCAACCCTGGTCCTGGAGGCACCCCAACACTGCACATTTTGCATGTCTCCTTTCTCTCAAGAATTTCAGGTCTTGAAGTCTCTACTAATCAGCTGATGACCTGAATCAGGTGTGTTTGATTAAGGAGACATGCAAAACGTGCAGTGTTGGGGTGCCTCCAGGACTAGGGTTGGGACCCACTGCTATAATGCACATACAATGGAAGTCTTTGGGGCAAGATATTCTGGTATCTCTAAAAGCAATTATATTAATTCCTCTGTACAGAAATGCCTTATTTGAGTTGTACAGCTGTCTAAAACACCTTTTAATGGAGAGACTACTACTCTAGGGGGATTAACTTCCCGTTACTAACCTGTAGGTGGCGTATTCTGCATGTAAAGTCTCTTTCTGTTATCCTTATAGTATTTATTATGTGTAAGTTACTGAGCACAGAGTATCCTGTCTTTGCTCCACAGACTTTAATTGTAAGGGTTTTCCTGTAAACACAACTTTTGCTTGTTTTTAGAGATTGGCAGATACATTTTGCAGATACTGATAATTAAGGTGGGAACACATTGAAGAATTAATCTGACTATAATTTAAAAAAAATCAATAATATGAAGGAACATTTTCCACGTAATATAAAGACAACAAATTACAAACAACAAATATTTAATGATTATTTAATCAAATCAATAATAACTCAGATTTCATTTTAAAATTCACTACACTGAAAAATTAAATTAAATTAAATTCATTAAATTTACCCACATTTTTTTTTAATTAAGTGGTTGCAATCAATTTATTTTAGCTACATTTAAATAAACCAATTTAGTTGACTGACTTTCAACATTTTTTTAAATGTAGCTAAAATAAATTGTTTGCAACCACTTACCTTTAAAAAATGTAATATCACGATTTCGATGCTGACGGTTTTTATTTTCTTTAATTTATAGTATTGTTATTTTCAAAATGTGAATGATGTACAAGAAATGGAGAAAGAAAAAAACTGAAATTGTTAACTGGTGGCACTGATTAATCAGTAAAAGCAATAACAATCTCTGTCATTTTCACAAACTGAGAAAGAAGTTGAAGTATTAATTACAGTCTGCCTGTTCCAACAGAAAAACATAATCAACAACAACAAAAATAATACAATTAAACAATAACTAAGTCTAAATCTAACATTGTATGCATGCAAAATGGATTTCAAGAGAATGGAAGACCATATATGATTAACAAATGACCAGCCTAGGGATAAATGTATTATCACATAAAGGATTATTAATATCACACTACCATTCAAAAGTTTGGGGTCAGTAGGACTTATATATATTATATATAATTTTATTTAGCAAGGATGCATTATTAAAATTTCTATTCCAAATACATGCTGTTCCTTTGAACTTTATTCTTCAGTTAAAAAAACAAAAGTTTCCACAAAATAATATTTAGCAGCACAACTGTTTTCAAATGTTTCTTGATCAGCAAATCGGCATATTAGAATGATTTCTGAAGGATCATGTGACACTGAAGACTGGAGTAATGATGCTGAAAATTCAGCTTTGCATCACAGGAATAAAGTTAAAATAAAGTTAATACGTTCTAAAATATATTCCTATACTAAAATATATAAATTGTAATAATATTTCACAATATTACTGTTTTTCCTGGATTTTTGATCAAATAAATGGAGCCCTGGTGAGCATAGGAGACTTCTTTCAAAAATATTTAAAAAATCAAACCAACCCAAACTTGTGATCGGTAGTGTAGATATATGGAACTTTTTCTAAGCTAGTTAGTTCTTACAAACCTCATGACCAACCAAACCCACCCACTCAGTATGTGGGTCCAATTGCAAACATTTAAACTCCCAGTTACTTCCTTGACAGATCAGATGTCTTCTCCTTCAGATTCTGTACTCTCTGTCTCTGTGTCTTTGCCGCTCTTGTTTTGTCTCCCTCTTTCTAGCCCTGTTTTGTGCCTTGCATGTATTCAGCCTTGGGTGTTGTGTGAATGTGAAAGCCTTTAAGTTCTCTGATTGGCTGTGTCTCTATCACATGCTTGAGTTTGGGGGCGGGGTAACAGTTTGTCTTATCATTGCTTGTCGCATTAGGCAGTTTCAGCGCCGGAAATGGCCTAAAGTGAGGAAGCCTGTCTCCAAATCGCTGTGAGTTTGGATAATAATTCTGCTTCTCGTCCATAGGATACAATGCCACCAAGCCACTACCTTGTCTGAATCACCGTTCTCTCGCTCTCTCTTTAATTTCCTTTTTCTTGAATGCATCTGCCTGGCCTGCATGATACAGCATTAGTTTGTAGAGGCGTCTATCTGCATGGAAACTGTTTGGA
Organism: Sinocyclocheilus rhinocerous; assembly: GCF_001515625.1. NCBI lineage: Eukaryota > Metazoa > Chordata > Actinopteri > Cypriniformes > Cyprinidae > Sinocyclocheilus > Sinocyclocheilus rhinocerous. Next base: position 574,756 of record NW_015659717.1, on the reverse strand, counting down.
AAAATAGCAGTTTTGTTTCTGAGCACGAGGGAAGATTCCCGTCACACGCCCCCCCATCATCTTCACCTCATTTCATTTGAAACCTGAAACATTTACGTTCTTCCTTCCTTCACCATCACAAGCCTTTTCAGGTTTTTTTTTTATTGTAGTTTATTTTCTGTTTTTCCAATCACAAGCATCCATCTCTATTTTGATGCATCCACTTTTAATGAGTGCCTTAAATAGTTTCGTCGCTGGGCGAAAATGTTAAAAATTTTTGGCCGTGTTCCCCCACAGAGGACAGATATGGGAAGGATGGGAAGGATAACTCATGGAACGAGGGCGTCCCGGAAGACACCAACATGTTTCCCGGCGAGCCGAACTGGTCCGAACTTGAACCTTTGTACAGACTTGATGAGCACGCCTACGATCTCAAACTCAACTTCACCCTCAGCCTCGAGGACTGGGCTCATTTCAGCCGCTCCGTGGACCACATGTTCACGCTCCTCAGCAATGACAACCAGCCGTACTCTCCGCGCCGCCCTGACGACAGACAAACAGGAAGAGGCCACGCCCTGGTGTCCTCCAGCCAATCCGCTTCAGCCATCTACCTGACCACTCTGGCCACGCCCGCTCTTTTATTGAAGGAAGCTGGCGCTGAGGTCTTAAGAGACGCTTTGGGGCTAAACCAAGTGGAACGTCCCTCTTCTTCTTCTCCTCCTTCGCCTTCATCACATCCCATGCGACCTGCGGGGTCGCAGGTGGACAATGCGGGCTGGGACACTCCTCTTGGAGAACTGAAAGGGGACAAACAAATAGAAGGGAGGGACGATGATGAGGAGGAAGAGGAGGAGTTTGTTCAGAGACGGACAGGAAGGTTAAGCTCCGCCCACTGTGACTGCAATGACATTTTGCAGGAAACGGTTTGACTCTCATGTAACGTTCCTCTCTCATACCGTCCCTCCTCAGAGAGACATCGCAGAAAACTTCTAAATTTGATGGAAGTGAAGAAAGAGGATGTTTAATGCCAGCGTACAGTCCTTTGGTTTGTTTTTCTTCTCCCATATGTTCCCTCGCTCCATTATGGACTGGCCTCAGAAGCGCGGCGACACCCAGCGACATTTCTGTCTACAGTTGGACCGTTTTCCCAACTTGTCCATGAGATCGGCTAGGCTTTGAACAGAGCACATTTTTATCTTTTAACTTAGATTCTTTACTCTGTTTTTATTCTTTCATCTTTTTTTGATGGGATTTGGGAAGGTTGGGGGTTAAAATTCATAGCAGTAAAACTTCACAAGGATTGAGTTGTTGTGACCGTTCATACTTGATTCAGTTTGAAACCGGTTTTGCACCATAATTCTTGATGGCTGCTTTTCTCATTTTGGTGTCTCCAGAGGGTGTCTCACTTTTTGGGACGATGTCTTTTACAGCCTTCACTGAACAAAACCTCAAACAGGTCAATGACGAATGTGTGTTTGTGTGCTGTGTGAGTGTGAACACGCTGTATCTGAAGTCAAAAGTGAATTTGAGAGCATTCTGATTTCATTTGTTGCTCCCAGTGCATGTTATAGTATTATTTAGTTTAATCTTAAATATTGGACAGTTTTTTTTTTCAATAGAAATAAAATCTAAATTTCTTACAATTTCTTTGCTGTTATTGCAGCATAATGAGTTGAACCAACTAACCACAAAAACAAAAAAGAAAGCAAAACTGTTAATTTGATGTATCGGTCATTATTTGTATTTGACAAAATTGTATGTTTTCCCCAAGCACATTGAGAAAGAAATTTTGATGTACCGAACATGCCACGTCATATTTGTAACCTTAGCTTGTTCTTAAAACCTTTGCTGTACACAATGCTACTAATATCAGAGCAAAAATATTAAATGGATGTATGTATTTTAATGTGTTTGCAATGTAAATGGTTAAAGGATATTTTTATTACACATTTGAAGCTGAACTGACTACCAGACATAAAGATTTCACTCCAGCTTCAGGTTTATTTATGCAGCATATTTTAACAGTTCTTTAGTACACATATTCAGTTTGTTATGGTGACATATCTAAGATTGTTTAAATTATTAATCCACCTTCCTGATGTATTTCATCCATCCCTGTTTCGAGATCAGTTTGGTTCTTTGATGATTGTGATTCTATTGTTCAAGAGGGTAATAATCTGATCCCTGATCAGTCCACTTACTCTGGGATACGTCATCAGTACAGGTCATTGTGTTCACATATTTCATATCAATGTACAACATCCACCCCTCACCTCTCGTGGCTGTACTAAAAGCAGTTTTGTCTGAGATTGTGTATGGTTGTTTTAAATACCACCATAATTATTGTAAAGATGTACTGTGCATTAACTGGAGGATAGGAGACAACTTGGAGAGAAGGAGAAATGTTCCTTTGGCACTTTCAAATGGCTGTTTTTGGAATAGGAATTTTTTAAAAAAAAGATGAGATGGTTTTAACAAAGTCTTGTAAAGTTCTGTAGATTTATCATACCTATATTTTTTGTTTTGGTTTACCAGTGAACATTTGATAGTGCTCATTACTTTGTGAATAAAGTGTTGAATGCCCAAATTACTTTGTATTGGTCTTTTTTCCCAACAAGTTTGTGCCATGTGTTACCTTGTGATATGCAGGGTTATGTTTAAAGGGGACATATTATGTCTATTACATATATGAAATATAAGTCTCAGGTGTCCCCAGAATGTGCCTGTGAAGTTTCGGCTCATAATACCCCACAGATCATTTATTATATCATTTTGAAAATGCCCATTTTGAGTGGAGGGCTGGAAGTGGAAATGCATGTATCTTCAAATGCAAATGAGCTGCTTCTCCCCGCCCCCTTTTTTATAGCTTGTGCCTTGGATGGTCTGCCAGTGCCAAAACATCAGTTTGGTTTTGATTATCGTGTCTGTCACGCTTAAAACTTATTTGCATGCGTTTTAAAGACTTCTGATACACAGTTTTCACACATCCAAGAAAGCAGCTGTTTTCACACAACATGTAAGTACTAAAAGAAGTTCTCTTTCATGTTTTATTGCGCTTAAACTGTCAAATACACACAAGGTTATGTCAAAAACACACAGAATTTACATAAGCACAGTCGGTTATGTCTATGAATGTAGAGTTATGTGGTATTTCTCTTTGTCACCGGTACCCGAATGACGTGTCATCACTTTTAATTAGGTAAAGTAGTTTCCGGGAAATACATCAAATGAGTTTTAGATATTCTTTTGAAGATACATTTACCCCAAAAATATTTAATTCATTGTAAGCTACTTACATAGATCACCTGATCGATTTAATAAGTCTGTAACAAAAATTAAACCTTAAACCAGTCAGTCCTAAAAATAGTCTTGTTTTTTAATAAAATATGTTGATTTTTTTCTAATAATGCATGAATGAAAATTCTTTGATTCTTGTCTGCAGGTTACGCCAGAAGACATTTTGTGTATTAGGAGTGAGTCAATGAATCATTCAATTATCCGATTCGTTCAAAACACTGATTCATTCAGAAACCTTGTTTTTGGAGAAACACAGCATGCTTATTTCGCTATTGGCTTCTTATTGAACAATTTTTATTGGTATATCAAAAACAGGCTGAGTAACTGTTAATATTGTGTCTAAAATGTAAGTTTTAGACCTTAGGGTAGAGCCATATTTAATGAATGACAGGAATGAAAATAAGGCTGAGATAGAAGTACAGCGTGTTTGGTGGTTTGTTGTTTGGATCAGGTTGTTCGGTGGATCACGAAACTGACAAAAGGAAGTTTCGTTGAGAAAAACTCCATAAAATTAGCTTGAAGTGATCTAGGACCTTTAGAGACATTATAACCTATCCCTCACAGTTTGCTAAATTCAATATGGCGTCTAATACCGAGTTCACACTGCACGATTTTAGCCCGATATTTCACTCGCCGACAGGTTTTGCGAAATCACCGACAAATGCGGAAAATCGGAAAATCGGTGCTCGTTCACGTGAGTGACAATCACGCAGCGTGAATTATCAAAGACCCGATCTGAGGGAATCGCCGATGCGTCACCGACGCCCTTGAAATATTTGGCATGTTAAATATCTGGAGCTGTCCGCGATTCACAATCACGCTGTGTGAAATTAGTTCTGACTGAAAAACACAGCGGTGTTGACCTACAGCCAATGAGAG
>NW_015659717.1:568402-570531 GCF_001515625.1 Sinocyclocheilus rhinocerous | reverse complement strand
GTGATTGTGAATCGCCGACAGCTCCATATATTTAGCATGCCAAATATTTCACGGGCGTCTGCGACCTGTCGGCGATTCCCTCAGATCGCGTCTTTGATAATTCACACTGCGTGATTGTCACTCGCGTGAACGAGCACCGATTTGCCTCCGACTTCGGGCATTTGTCGGCGATATCGCAAAACCTGTCGGCGAGTGAAAAATCGGGCTAAAATCGTGCAGTGTGAACTCGGCATTAATGCTACCCCAGATAGTCACGCAGTGTGAAAACAATGGCGATCCGACGAGTTTGAAAATCGTGCAGCGTGAACTCGGCATAAGCTGACTTAGGTATTTTTCATTTCCTATTGTTTATTTACCTGTTTTGTAAAAATCAATATCACAGTTGCAAATTATGCTTATATTCTGAACAACAACACAAGATATTTTGTATTTTTATTTCGTTACATTATTAGGCTATCATCAGATGTGTTTGATTAGGGTTAAAGGGTCATGAAACCCCCGTTTCAGCACTGGTTAGTTCTCACCACAGTTTTAAAAAATGCTAAAAAAGTGGGCGTGGTGCGCAGCAGAGCGGAGGAGGGGGAAGAGGAGAGACAGACAACAAACGTGGGCGTGGTGCGGAGCGGAGGAGAGGGAAGAGGAGAGACAGACAACAAACACACAGCTTTGCGTTCAGACAGTTTCATTTCGCTCCCATCGAGTTAAAAACACAAATAAATGCACAGCCATTTGCACTCTGCATCGAAAACATATACGAACGCGCTGTTGCACCTCTGAGACCTTTTAAGGCTTATTCTGTGGCGTTTATATAAGCCTTTTGATGGGTTGTGTCACAGAGCTGTAAAAACGGTTATGCTCACCAAGTGAATGAATCGGGTTTGTGCCAAACTCTTATTACAAAGCAAAAACAAACACGTTTCTCTCAGTTAATGTGCGCGATGTCATCTCACAGTCTGAAACATCTGTCATAGCAAATCAACACATGCTGTTGTGAATAATTAAGCGAAGTGTCTTCTCATAGGATAAGAACACGCAGTCTCATGAATAATTTAATAGACACCGACGAGTCATCGATGTACTATAGTCCATCGCCACGTCACAAATTGTGACGTCAACACAATGTAGATGTTAAACCCGGAAGATGAAAATAGCACAAAAAAGCTTAAAATTAACCAGTTTTCTCCAACAGTTAAAATTATCGGATGCTAACATTGTCTTCTATGATGTGCAACACAAACACCTCTGCTAAAATCTCAGAAAAATTAGTCTGGGGTTTCATGACCCTTTAAAGCTAAACTCTGCAGGACACCGGTGTTCTGATGATTTGTGCTAAATCGATAGCAAAAAAAGCTACCTATCATTTTGTGCTATAGCATCTTATTCATGTGGTTTGAGGCTTTTTTTAATGTCCATACCTACCCCTACCCTAAACCTACCGTCCACACCTACCCTTACCCTAAACTTACCCTTAAAACAATGTAAATATATTTTTGGTAGCACAATCTGATAGGTAGCATGTTTCGTCGGTACACCGGCCCTCCAGGATCAAGTCTGGTGACCCCTGCTATACTAAAATGGACCGCACACCATCTGTTTACTACGAAAGCCCGTTTCCACCACTGAGTAAAAAATAAAAAAGGTAATTGCGACTTTTTATCTCACAATTCTGACTTTTTTCTCGCAATTGCGTTATATAATCTCACAATTCTGACTTTTTTTTCTCAGAATTGCGTCATATAATCTCGCAATTCTGACGTTTTTTCTCAGAATTGTGAGATTGCGAGTTTATATGACGCAATTCTGATAAAAAAATCATTAATTTCTCACAATTACGATTTTATATCACACAATTCTGACTTTATAACTCGCAATTGCGAGTTTATATCACGCAATTCTAAGTAAAAATTCAGAATTGCCAGTTTATATCTCGCATTTCCGACTTAATTTCTCAGAATTGCGAGTTTATATCACACAACTTCATTTCTCAGAATTGCGAGTTTCTATCTCACAATTCTGACTTTTTTCTCATAATTCTGACTTTTGTTCTTAGAATTGTGACTTTTCTCAGAATTTTTATATCTTGCAATTCTGACTTTTTTCTCGCAATTGCAAGTTTATATCTCACAGTT
>NW_015659717.1:563872-566114 GCF_001515625.1 Sinocyclocheilus rhinocerous | reverse complement strand
TCTTCTCATAGGATAAGAACACGCAGTCTCATGAATAATTTAATAGACACCGACGAGTCATCGATGTACTATAGTCCATCGCCACGTCACAAATTGTGACGTCAACACAATGTAGATGTTAAACCCGGAAGATGAAAATAGCACAAAAAAGCTTAAAATTAACCAGTTTTCTCCAACAGTTAAAATTATCGGATGCTAACATTGTCTTCTATGATGTGCAACACAAACACCTCTGCTAAAATCTCAGAAAAATTAGTCTGGGGTTTCATGACCCTTTAAAGCTAAACTCTGCAGGACACCGGTGTTCTGATGATTTGTGCTAAATCGATAGCAAAAAAAGCTACCTATCATTTTGTGCTATAGCATCTTATTCATGTGGTTTGAGGCTTTTTTTTATGTCCATACCTACCCCTACCCTAAACCTACCGTCCACACCTACCCTTACCCTAAACTTACCCTTAAAACAATGTAAATATATTTTTGGTAGCACAATCTGATAGGTAGCATGTTTCGTCGGTACACCGGCCCTCCAGGATCAAGTCTGGTGACCCCTGCTATACTAAAATGGACCGCACACCATCTGTTTACTACGAAAGCCCGTTTCCACCACTGAGTAAAAAATAAAAAAGGTAATTGCGACTTTTTATCTCACAATTCTGACTTTTTTCTCGCAATTGCGTTATATAATCTCACAATTCTGACTTTTTTTTCTCAGAATTGCGTCATATAATCTCGCAATTCTGACGTTTTTTCTCAGAATTGTGAGATTGCGAGTTTATATGACGCAATTCTGATAAAAAAATCATTAATTTCTCACAATTACGATTTTATATCACACAATTCTGACTTTATAACTCGCAATTGCGAGTTTATATCACGCAATTCTAAGTAAAAATTCAGAATTGCCAGTTTATATCTCGCATTTCCGACTTAATTTCTCAGAATTGCGAGTTTATATCACACAACTTCATTTCTCAGAATTGCGAGTTTCTATCTCACAATTCTCACTTTATAACTCGCAATTGCGAGTTTATATCACGCAATTCTAAGTAAAAATTCAGAATTGCCATTGTAAACAATGATTATATCTCGCATTTCCGACTTAATAAATTTTATGTTTATTACTTTCTTGTTTGTCTTGTTTACTTCCACAGCCAAATGAAGTATGGAATCCAAACACAGGGTAAGGTTTAATGCTGGAGCCGTAGAAATATGTTGACAACAACTTACAATAGTGCAAATTAGTGGTAACAGAACATGTATCGAAATACTACAAGTAAATGTCAGTACAATTCATACTTTTAAGTATATACTGACATTGAAGTAAGAACAGAAAACCCTTTTCAGGTCACCTTTACCACACTGCATGTTTTAGAACAAACATGTTTTTGAAACGTGCTACTTACACAAAAGATTCTTGCCCTCAGGCTGTGTGGCACATAAGGCCATTTGTGTAACATGAACAGCATCAACAAGAAAAAAAACATCAGTTATTACTAGAAGTGGCTAATTAAGCACTGATTATATCTGTATATCATATGATATTATCATCACTACACCACCTTACCTTTGACGTCACTACAGTTGTTGCAGTCCTTCGGCCGAAATGTAAATAAATCTTGTACCCATCCATTGGTGAAGTGTCCGTGGGCTTCAAGAGATTTATAGTTTTTGAAGTGTTCACATGTATATGCACTTATACCATAAACCAGATAGTTGACGATGTCAGCGTATGAGGTAGGAGGCAGCAACGAGGGGTCGGCGCTCCAACTTATTGCGGTCAACTCATATGGATCTATGTTCTTAATGGATGCCAGTTTTTCGATATAACGGTCCCTGGCATCTTTGTTCAGTTTATCGCGGTATAAAATTTTCTCAGATTTCTTGTGCTTCTCCAGTTTTACGTTTGTAACAATCTCTTTTTTGAAAGATGAAAAGATCTTTCAAAAAGATGGCGCCGACGCTGATGGCTGCCTCCGTGGCATGCTCCGCAGTTGTTTTTATGTTTTTGTTAGTTTGTCCTGTCTTTAGTTATATCCCTGCAATCAGTTTCACCAGAGACGAATTGCTGGACATTCGGAAGTACACACCACCCGATATTTCACCGGTTTTCGATTATTCTGATGTTTTGCTGGACATTGTAGTCGGCGGAGCTGCTGTGCTGATCAAGCGCTTCAGGACGCGCAGACGGGGGAAGAGAGCCGGCGCACTCGTGAAGCTAAGGCAGCGCGGATTCAGAACG
>NW_015659717.1:558423-563847 GCF_001515625.1 Sinocyclocheilus rhinocerous | reverse complement strand
CCACCTTCAATACCATGACTGAGGTGCCCTTGAGCAAGGCACCGAACCCCCAACTGCTCCCCGGGCGCCGCAGCAAAAATGGCTGCCCACTGCTCCGGGTGTGTGTTCATGATGTGTGGTGTGTTCACGGTGTGTGTGTGCACTTTGGATGGGTTAAATGCAGAGCACTAATTCCAAGCATGGGTCACCATACTTGGCCACATGTCATGTCACTCACTCACTCACTCACTCAATTCTGAGGAAAAAAAGGTCAGAATTGCGAGATGTAAAGTCAAAATTGCGAGAAAAAAAATCTGAATTGTGATATAAAAAGAAATAAAACCTTTTTTATTTTTTATTCAGTGGCGGAAACGGGCTTCCATAGTTTACAGCATGAAGGCCTACGTACTTGTGAAGTATTATTACAAGAAGCGCCATAGTGACAAAGCGGGCAGCTTGTACTACCTAGACTTGCCAGCAGATGGCGCCACGCGTCAAACTGTGAGCGCCAACTCTATGAGCGCTCATTCCGCCTCAGTGAAACTCCAGCAGGCTGCGGTTGAGATCAGATTACTCGAGCATGGCCCTTGCTGAAGAGGGCGGGGGAATAACCCACTCCACTGTCTGCCTCAAACTCCTGCGGGACAGAAAGCCTGAACTCCACATACACAGCCTCAGTGCAGTCTGCGCAGTTTCTGCCAGAGGACACATCTCACTGCTTTCACTTCCATTAGTCCAAACAATGTGAGGAACATGGCTGACAGAAGGTAAGATGGATAATTTTGCTGAGTTGTGGAAACATGTTGCAGTTGCACAATGCTGTTGAGCTCAGTTTGCTGATAGTGAATCGCGTGGGTAACTTTGAAATAGAAAGTATGTTTGTTCATTGTATCGGGGCTCTGGATGTCACATTATTGGGATGTTTTGATTAAATGAAATACAAACTACAGCAGGTTATACTGTTGCTGTGTTTATAAAGTCTAACGCACGGACTGAGATGTTCAAACACGAGTGTTTGCATGGTCAAAGTTCAGTGAAAACTAGTTTGAAACCGATTATGTTGTTGCTTATCAATTTTAAAGTTATTTAATTAGTATATAAATTAACTTAAGAACTGTCAGGGTAATTACATGAATGAGTCTTTTGTATAACTCATGAACATTTAAACAACGACTTTACCAATACAAAACTGACAGCAACTTTCAGTATGTTCTGTTGTAGGCATTTTGTTTACACAAATCTAATAGATTTTTATTTTTGTAGTTTGTTTTTATTTAATTTAATTTATTTTTACATTGTCCATGTTGCCTTTTTGCTCTGTTTCTGTTTTACATTATTATTATTATTATTTATTTTTTACTTTTAGCAGATTTTGTAGCATATATATATATATATATATATATTTGTTAACCTTGTTACTATTCTCTTTCCCTTGTAACCTTCCTTTATTACAACGATTTACATATCCATAGATTAAAAAATACATTATAAGCACGTGTTGTCTTTTTATCATTTTATCTTGCATTTCGTTTATCAGTAGTGATTTTAAAGATGATTTTAAATAGCCATCAAAATTACCATGATGACAAGTAATTATTATAAACTGGATATGTGGTGAAATATCAGCATTCATTGCATATTATCAGCATAAAACACACTTTGTACTGATTTGACATTGAGATGGATGCTAATAATGATAAATTAACTGTAAAACTGTCAACCCTGTCACCTTTCACCTGGTTACTTTTTCAACATTTATTTTGTTTGAGTTTTGCTTTAGATGACAATGCAGTTTATTAACACTTGAGGTCATTGTTTGTCTGACAAAATATTTAACAGCTAATAAAAGAAAAAGTAAAAAATGGACAACACCCATTTCATTGAATGGAATTGCATTAGGTGTCCATCAAAATACATTGAAGGAGAGTGACACTAAGTTCCGAGTAAAATATAGACACCTGAACTATATTTTCATGTCAGAAGTCTCTGTGATCTATATTAGATGTTCAGAGTAGTGATGGGTTGATTAGTGGGGCAGATTGATGAACAGATGCGATGCGGCTGTTCCAGTGTCATCTTCCAGGTGTCAGCATTAACGGAGTTAATAGGGTGGATTTTGGCATGTTTTATTAATCATGTTACAATGCCATATCCCTTTGCATTCTCAGAAGACCTCCTCTGAAGCCAGGACAAACACTGACAGCTTTTCTGAACTATTGAAATATTCACAAAGCCATATGGAGTTACTATTAGACTGGAGACTGAAAGTTTGATAATGTGTCCCAATTGCTCGCACACTTAGTTGTCCATGCATTAATTATTTATAAATTAGCGAACCAAAGGAATTTTAGCTAAAATGGAAATTCTGCCATCATTTTTCTCACTCCCAATTTGTTCTAAACCCCAAAGTTTTTTTTCTTCTTTAAAACACAAAAGGAGTAATTTTGAAGAATGCCCAAGCTGCTGTTTTCCAGATAGTTAAAGTGAATGGGGACGATGGCTGCTTGGCTTCAAAAATGACAAAACAAGCAACACAAAAGTAGTCCATGCAGCTTATTTACTATATTCCAAGTCTTCTCAAGCAGACTTCTGTCTGCTGATCGCACAAAAGTCGTATCCCAATTCAGAGACTGTGTCTTTTGAAGGCTACATTTGAAAACCCATTTCGAAGGCTTCTTGAAATGCGGTCTGTGTGTCCTGGAACATGAAGGACACAACAAATGGATTTGTGGCCCAGATTATCCCAAATTTCGTTGCGCGATGGTGACAGCAGGACATTTTTTAAAAATTTTATTTATTCATTTATTTGTTTTTGAGAGTAAAATGCCAGATTGCCCTTTTAAGTGTATTGGTTTTCAGTGTACATGAATTTCTAAAGATTTTTTAGATTAGATTTTAGACCGTTTAAAGCAGTTTAAAATTCTTCCTAAAGATGCATTTTTTAATAAAAATTTTTTTATAGTGGCCTTTTAAGTGCACATCCTTTGAAGTGTTTAGCCTCTGAATTGGGACACAGCTAAAGTTTTCAATATATTATTTATTTGCTCAAAATATGCACGTCTGCTTTCAAGTCTAATCAGTGTTTGACGCTAAAGTTTTCAATATATTATTTATTTGCTCAAAATATGCACGTCTGCTTTCAAATCTAATCAGTGTTTGACGTTAAAGGCACAATATGTACAATTTTTTTTATTAAAATATCCAAAAACCACTAGAACAGTGTTATATATTTTGCTGACTTGTGTACTTACATTATCCCAAATGTTTTGCAGAATGTTTAAATCCAGAGAAATAAGCAATTTTAACTAGTGACACGGACCGTGTCCATAGTGTCATTGTGTCGCCTGCCAATGACGTCATAACCCCTCAATTTCCGTTTTTTGTAGAAAACATGGAAACACCAAAGAAGCTTTACTATATGGTGTGCGTTTTAATAGACCGGTGACGACCGCACAGAGTAGCATAATAACATAACTTTAAAATGTATCTAGTATGATAAAACAGCGCTATACTTCCGCCATTGAAGTCCACTATATGGAGAAAAATCCTGGAATGTTTTCCTCAAAAACCTTCATTTCTTTTTGACTGTAGAAAGAAAGACATGAACATCTTGGATGACATGACAGTAAATTATCAGGAAATGTTTTATTCTGGAAGTTAACTAATCCTTTAAATCGATGTGACCTTATCCATACGTTCATCCGAGATGTGTTTAGGGTTGCCATGTTAATTTTGATAGGATCACTTGTAAAGAAATGCATTTGTTTGTGTTATGTGCCACTTTAACACATCCCTTGCTTTCTGTTTCCCATCACCAAGAAACATGTGTTGGGCAACAGTCTTACCATATTGGCTCTGTGTTTCTATAGCAACGTTTAACTAACTTTGTAGTTGCTTGAAAGAAATGTTGGAGCTCTCATTGGTTTGTGGTAAAGCCTTAATTACTAGTTGCTTTTTGGATCTTCTCGGATGAAATTACAAATTGGCTTGGCACTGCTAGAAAACATCTGAGGAACCCAAAACAAATGGCTTGTCCCTGATGGAAACATCAAGATATTTCTCTGGTTCTGACCTCTAAGAGGTTTTGGATTCTTTAATTTTTTTTTATTTTACAGTCTATATTTATAAATAAGCAGATTCTGTATGAAGTTGACGTTTATGAGTAAATCTTTTGAGCAGATGTTGGTTGTGTTCACTGTTCCATGCTTTAGGACTTAATATAGAATGGCAGAAAGATTGTTGAAATTAAATGGCCATTTGTGATAGATGTGGGCCAGATCAGATGGAAAATGAGTTTGTGGGTGTGTGTTTTCAATACAAACATGGCTCAGCTGTAACTGTAGGGTTTCTGTGTGAGATGATATATCTTGGCCTCTTCCATTCACTTGTAGTATTACTGGAGAGAGGCCTAAACGCAACACAAAGCTGCCTCTCCCCATGCTGTCTTCCTGTTGGCCAGTTTAGGAAACTCTTCCCAGAAGAGTTTTAGAAGACTTTCAACTGTTCATGGGACCTTTGTGATTCTTCCAGAGAACTGGAAAGGTGTGTTTCTCAATGTCGAGAGCACATCTTTGGCCTGCATGACCACATCAGGCAAATTCTATTGTGTAATGATGATTATGATGATGATTGATTTCATTCACTTTTGTTTGATTTGGCTTATTGTTTTAATAAGAAACATGCTCGTTTCAGTCTTTGTGCAACCATTTAGCCTCATTAGAGTCCATGCAATTATGTTATATTATATTTATATATTTATATTTTCTATGTTTTAGATTGTATTTTATTTAACAGTATAAAGGAAGTAGGGTTTCAAAGGGGCAAAACATTTTCTGAAAGTTTGCAAAAAAAAAGTTTTGCTTCTTTGCGACCTTAAAAGGAAGCCCTTAAATTAGGCTAATTTTGGGTTCATCTGACTACCATCACGAGGCATTTACAAAAGACATGTTTTTAAATTAAATGTCACTAATTGATTGGTCAGTTGACTAGTAGGTTGTTCGTCATCTAACACATCCCTAATAATTGAACAAAAGTTAGATGTAATGGAAAGGCAAACGATATAAACAACCACTTAATTTGTCAGTAAAATATATAGGATATACTTTATTTATATAGTTTATAGTGCTGTCAAACGATTAATCGCGATTAATCACATCCAAAATAAAAGTTTCTGTTTACATAATATATGTGCGTTTACGGTGTATATTTATTATGCATATATAAATACACACATACATACTGCATATATTTTAAAAATATTTACATGTATATGTATATATTCATATTCATATAATTTATATATAAATATATTTAATATATAAATGTAACATATTTTTCTTAAATATATACTTACATGCATGTGTTTGTATTTATATATAGATAATACATATACACAGCACACACACATATATTATATAAACAAAAACTTTTATTTTGGATGCGATT
>NW_015659717.1:544306-557643 GCF_001515625.1 Sinocyclocheilus rhinocerous | reverse complement strand
AACGATTAATCGCGATTAATCACATCCAAAATAAAAGTTTCTGTTTACATAATATATGTGCGTTTACGGTGTATATTTATTATGCATATATAAATACACACATACATACTGCATATATTTTAAAAATATTTACATGTATATGTATATATTCATATTCATATAATTTATATATAAATATATTTAATATATAAATGTAACATATTTTTCTTAAATATATACTTACATGTGTGTGTTTATGTATACATAATAAATATACACAGTACACACTCATATATTATGTAAACAAATTTTTATTTTGGATGTGATTAATCGCGATTAATCATTTGACAACACTAATATTTTATTTTAGTATTATTTCTGTACCATTATAGTATTAATTTATTTTATTTTTGTAGCATTTCTATTTAATTTTAGTTTGCTAATTTTATGTGTTTTTATTTTTTTTTAGCTTTATTTTATTTCAGTTTTAGTTTTAGTAATTTTTGTACTTATTTTACTGCAGAGGCACCATATCAAAATTATTTCTTCATTTAATATTTATAATTTATTTTTCAGCTTTATTTAAAAACAACTAAAATTATTTTTAATCATTTTAGTTTTAGTTAACATTAACAACACTATAGTTCATAGTGTATATAGGCCTGTATGTGTGTGCTGACAGCAGTTTTGGATTAACATGCCATACTAGATAACCGCTTCATCCAGCACAGATTTCTGCTCTGTTCTGAGTGTCTGCAAACCATTCAGTGTTTTTTTACAACGTGCTGTCGAACACATTAGTCATAGAAAACTCTTTGTAAATCCTTTTAATAGCCATTGTAAATTAATGAAGAGCTCTGTTGAGAATCACTTCACAAGCAACGCTAACACGTATGACCCCTTACAGTCTGTGTGTGTGTAGATGGCTTCACTGTCACACTAAACGTGCACATTCTCTCTGAGTCACGTTTTAAAGCAGCATTCCCAGAGTAGGTGGGTATCTGCTGAATATTAACCCAATAGCGCTAAAGTAAAAGCGTTTAGCCTGGAGTGGCAGTCATTAAGTGCACAGTAGGGCATGTCTGCGGCTGTCTGAAAATAACTCACAACCCCCACTGAGATGATAGGAAACTGAGCCAGACAGCGCTCAAAATCTAACCCGGCTCTCCCTCTAGCAAGGTGGGGTTTTCTTTACTGGTCAGATGGTGACTGCTGAAACTCTCTTAAAAACGGACACACGTCGGCCTGATAACATAACTATTTTACAAATAGGTGATATTGAATTAATTCGTACAATTTAATTTAAAGTGAATATGTAACAACTACTTTATGAATTGGCATTATCAAATGAATTTGTACGACTTGACTTTGTACTTTGAATTTGTACAATTTGATTTCACAATCACAAATTGGCAATATTTAATGAATTTGCATGATTCGATTTAAAGTGAAAAACAACTAGATTACGAATTGGCGTAATCAAATGAATTTGTACGATTTGATTTAAAAAGAGAAAACATAGCTGCTTATCAAATTGGCAATATCAAATGAATATGTACGATTTGATTTTAAAGAAGGAAAAGTAACTTTTTTGGTGATATCGAATTTGTATGATTTGATTTAAAAAGAGAAAACATAACTACTTTACAAATTGTCAATATCGAATAAATTTGTACAATCTGTTTTAAAGAGAGAAAACGTAACTATTTTATGAATTGGTGATATTGAATGGATTCGTACGACTTGATTTAAAAATAGAAAACTACTTCACGGATTGGCGATATCAAATTAATTTTACCATTTGATTTAAAGAAAGAAAACAATAAATGTGTAGATTTGATTTAAAGAGAGAAATTATTATTTTACAAATTAGCAATATTGAATGAATTCGTCCAATTTAATTTAAAGAGCGATATTGCGATGTGCGCATCCGCGATAGTCACATCGCAGGATGTGCTATGTTTAGTAGCCTATACTGATCGTTATATTTATACTGATTGTTTTCTTTGCTCACACACAGACACCGTGTCTTCACCTGACACGACAGGTTTCGTGTCACGCCACTCCGTGTCGCTACAGACTTTATGTCAGTACGTCATAAAGAGAACGAGGCATCAGTTTACTGTCTGGGATTTGTCGTGTTGTGCCGCGCCGGCGCCGCATCCAGTGTGGTCAGACAGCATCACTGATTATAATGGGTTCTATAGTATTTTGTCGCGTCGCACCGCGCAGCTCGTGTCCGGTGTAGACCCGGTGAGAGCCACGAAGATGCACGTAAACACTGAATTCCGTTCACTTCCGCGTCTAATAAAGACACATACGTGAGAAATTATGTCAAAATGCATGCCTCTGCAAGTATACTTGTAAACACAGCTGCTTATGGCTTAGGTGAAGGTAAGCAATTGAGAAAGAAAATGGATATGTAACAGTATATTGGTTCACAGCAGTTCAGTGTTGCTGTCTGTGTTATGAATGTTAATCAAACAAAACACAGAGAAAAATCACTTTTGTAGCATTAACACAGATTTATTATATTTAATTTATACAGTGAAGACTATGCTTTTTTTTTTTTTCCAACTAGAGCTATTCAAGTAATCTGGTGATTTTTATTTTTTTTCATATCGCAATATATATCGCAGAAAAACAAAATATCGCAGTGTGAGTTTTTTCCAATATCAGCCCTAAAAGAGAGTGTTTTTTTTAATGAATAGGTGATACTTAATAAATGTAGGGTTTTGTAGAAAAAAAAAAACATTACGTTTGCTAAAATATAAAATAGTTATGAATTGCCATGAGAGTTTGTTGACATACATTGAAAAACATTGGTCTAGGATTTACTTTTAAACAAATTTAATTTAGAAATTACTAATAAATTTCACAAATAATTACAAAGAATCAGCAAGTAACTCATTGAATTAAAAGTGAAAATTTGAAGTAGTAAAACTGAAATAATATTTCATTTAAAAACATTGTGAATTCAAAATTGATGCGTTCTACTTTTTAAATAAGCATCCCTGGTCTTATTATTATGCAATTCATTATCCCTGGCAAAATCTTTTTTAATTTTCATAACCAGGGCAAACGAGATTTTTCCCTTTCTGGGGTGTTATGGGTTTCGTCTGCTGTTTTGTTGGGTGTTTTGCTTTACTCAGAAATACCCAAACACTTCATTACATAAATATACTGTATGTATGTATGATAAACTTCAAGATATTGCCCTATTTTTTCCAGTGTATAACCACAAGAAACCAACTGTAAGAGACATTAGTGTTAGCCCACCACTGCTTTTCAGTTCTCAGTGGTCTTTATGTTTCAGGAGAGCCTGTAATGTACATACCAGTCAGTAGCACCAGGTCTCTCTTTACTCTTTACCTCGGATGAGTGAGGCTGTAGTCGCTTGGGGAAATACAACAGGGGGACAAGCACACAACACACACACCTGCCCTGGAGGTTTATCTCTGTGCTTTAGTCTTTTAAGTCCCTGCTAAATCCCTGTTGGAAACCTTCATTTAATGAGACTGGCAGAAATTGAGTGTGTTTTCGTCAGTATTCCCTAATGAACACAAGACGTTCCCCATCTGTTCTAATGCACTTTTCCGAATCAGCCGGACCCATCTGAAACACTCACACTTGTCCTCTCATCCACCTCTTACACCCGGCCAGCCGCTCCACGCTGAAGTTCCTCATCTGCCTGATAAGAGTGGTCATGACCTGAGAGAACTGTGGGCCAGGCAATCCCTAATGTGTGTTCAGATTAAGGAATGTGCTTGATTTAAGTGTAATCTTTCACTTTGTGAAGATTTGCATGTTTAAATATTGCCAGAGAATGCAGTCACACAGTGATCCGACAAGTTGCACTTAGTTCTGGATGAAACATCTTTAACTAGTCAGTAGAAAGCTTGACTTTTCATTCACATTCAATATCCTGCTCTTCTAATCACTAAGAATGGGGCAACTGAAATTCCCTTGACAACCGTTGGCTGGTTGATGGACTGATGTTGTGACTGGCAGCTGAAGGTCTGGAGAAATGTTAATATGTAAGGTATTGTGCTGCACTGTTTGCTGAGTAAATATGTCACTGATGATATTTTGACCAATCAGTGAACACTTCTGGCCAGAATGAGACCGTGAAGTCATAGAGGAAGTCATGGGAACAAGCTCTTGAGCAAATTAATTAGGTCACTCTTCTCATCCCATGGTGCAGTTTAATAACACAAAGAATGTGTTTCTTGCTTTAAAAAAAACAGACATTGCATTTTTTTGTAGGTAAATTTTATTTTTTTTCTTGCTTTTTTAAAATAAATGTATTCTTTTTATTAAAATAGTTTTATTTAGTTCCTTTATTAGTTTTTTGAGAAATATTTACCATATATACACACATACAATATATATATATATATATTGAAGAGTGTTGGTAACCAAACAGTTAATGGTCCCTATTGACTTCCATAGTAAGAAAAAAAATTCACTGGTGACAAGAAACTGTTTGGTTACCAACATTCATGGCTGGTACTTGTTGAACGGGTGGACATACATCTGCCACATCCACCTTTTGTGTCTTTTTTTCCCCCTATTTCTTCTTGAGGTTTTTCCTTTCTGATTGAGTCACAGTTTAAATGGTCTCCAGTGACCTCAGCCTGTGTCTGAACTGTTGGGCTCAGCGGTGGAGGATGGAGGACACGTCTGGCCTGTGCTCTTCATCCACACCGTGCCTCTTCCTTCCTGCCTGTCTCTGTCGGAGCAGTGGAGAGGTGTGGATTGAGTAGAAAAAAAGACAAAAAGGTGTAGGCCACAGTCCCACAAATAGCTCAGTGGGCGCTTTACTAAAACATAATTTTAAAATATAATTAAAGGTAGTTAATGCCAACATTTCCTGTCTTTGAGTTTTTTTTTCTTAATCACACTTTAGTGAGTCTAAAACTAGGTCTACTACATCAGTTATATTTTGGAATTTACATCCAGTCTGGAATTGTAAGCCATGTGATGAGGAAAAAAAGTAGCATTAATGCTGCAATATTGAAGCTGTGGCCTAAGCATGTTTTTTGACACCTTACGCCTTGGTGCATATTTGGGCAATTCAAATTTGAATTCAGCTTGCAACATTTTCTGATGTTTCAACATTTCAGTGTTTCAACTGTGGAAAGCCGTCAATGAAACGGCTTGTAAACAATATGTCAGTTAATGTTGCTTTACTTTCCATAGCTCAATAGTCAGCTAGAAAAAAACATTTTGCTAAATATATACACTATATTTTTTATTTTTTTAATTTGGACTGTGTTGTTAATTTTTTAATATTGTATCAACTGACAGGGTTCTTTGAATAGTTTACAGTTTTAATTGAGAGACTTATCCTTAAGAAAAATTGACATGTACTGTACTTGATGTATAACCAAATGAACTGATATCAAATTGAATTGAATCAAAATTGGAATCAATACGTATCAAGAGCTTGTGAATTGAAATCGAATTAGGAAATCTGTGAAATCTGAAACACCAAACCCTATTCCTGATCCAACAATCTCTTTCCACCATCACGGAACCCCTGAAAGGATCAGGAATGGTCATTGCCTAGAAATGAGCAAAATTCTGGAAAATCGTGAAAATCTCCCTCATGTTCTGTTTCTTGCACAAACCGATCGTTTGGCTTCATAAGACCTCAAAATATTGTCAGGGGCCACGGGTATGAATTTTGTGCTTTTTTTATTCTCATAACTCATAACTTTTCAACATCTCAAAAAAATCTTCCCTGTTCTACTCGAGAAAAAAGGCACCTACGTCTTGGATGGCCGGAGTTTGCTGTCTATCAGTTACCACTGAATTTTGCAACAGAAGGCATTGAAGTAAAATGCTACTGCCCCGTGCATTACCCTTTAACCTTCGGGGCAGGAATGTGGATCTGTGCTGCTCTGAGATCCCTAATCAGGCATCTCACTCATTAACAGTGAATGGGAACCAGGCCATTTTCACAAACACTGCCATTGTCCGTGGTCAGGGAGTGTGGCTAGCTCACACGCTAATGTTGGAATGCTAATTCTTTTAATTATGAGCGAGGCCACATTAGCAATAGCAACTAGCTAATTGCTTGAGCATGACTCAACTCTCGTAAATTGAGTGGAAATAAAAACTAAACGACTGAAATTGCATGGCGTTAGTGTATTTGGGTGAAAATGCATCAGTGCTACTGCCAAATTGAGGTATATGTTTATCCAATTTCAAGCCATACTGGCCTGCTGTAACTCTGTGAGAGTTTACCGTTATTTCACCAAGATTGTTAATCCAGCTGCCGTTTTAAATTAGGAAAGGAAGACAGGAGTGGGTGGCTGTCGGTTTTAGATCGTCCTATCAGTTACTGTGTGCGTGAGGAGAGTGTGTGGTGTGAAGCTCTCTGGTGAAACTCTAGCCGACAGCACAACAGATGAAGTGGGCCCTTCCTCTGGGGCCGTGCTGATGGGATCTGACTCACCGTTTCATATTCTATTGCAGAAGGTATGTTCTAGAAGTCACCATCATCGCTCTCTAAATGTGCTTGCTTGTGCCTGTCTGTCTGAGTTTAGATAATGAGGAAAACTGACGAAAAGACATGCTTCATGCAGGCCTGTAAACATTGAGGGGGGACATTTACTCATCATTTGAGGGCTTTTTCACAGCTATAGATGTAAGTGCTTGCTATTTTAAAGGATAGTTCACAAAAAGATAAAAATTTGCTGGAAATGTACTCATCCTCAGGCCATCCAAGATGTAGATGAGTTTGTTTCTTCATCAGAACAGATTTGAAGAAATGTAGCTTTACATTATGTGAGCACCAATTGATCTTCTGCAGTGAATGGGTGCCGTCAGAATGAGAGTCCAAACAGCTGATAAAAACATCATAATAATCCACAAGTAATTCACACCACTCCAGTCCATAAATTAATGTCTAGTGAAGACAAAAGCTGTGCGTTTGTAAGAAACAAATCCATCATTAATGCATTTTAACTTTAAATCATCGCTTCTAGCTAAAATACCAGTCCATAATCCATAATAATGCTTCCTCCAGTGAAAAAGTCCATCCCCTTTTGTCCTCTTACATCAAAAGTGTTTTGGACCATTTGTAAACGGTGCTTGATTTGTGCATATTTCTCCTGATTCTGACGAGATTACTTTTTCACTGCAGAAAGCAGTTATGCATAGAGATCTCATATTTTAGCCGGAAACAATAGTTTGAAGTTAAAAATAATGGATTTGTTTCTGTTTTTATCAGCTGTTTAGACTCTCATTCTGACGGCACCCATTCACTATAGAAGATCCAGCTGATAAAAACATCATAATAATCCACAAGTAATTCACACCACTCCAGTCCATAAATTAATGTCTAGTGAAGACAAAAGCTGTGCGTTTGTAAGAAACAAATCCATCATTAATGCATTTTAACTTTAAATCATCGCTTCTAGCTAAAATACCAGTCCATAATCCATAATAATGCTTCCTCCAGTGAAAAAGTCCATCCCCTTTTGTCCTCTTACATCAAAAGTGTTTTGGACCATTTGTAAACGGTGCTTGATTTGTGCATATTTCTCCTGATTCTGACGAGATTACTTTTTCACTGCAGAAAGCAGTTATGCATAGAGATCTCATATTTTAGCCGGAAACAATAGTTTGAAGTTAAAAATAATGGATTTGTTTCTGTTTTTATCAGCTGTTTAGACTCTCATTCTGACGGCACCCATTCACTATAGAAGATCCATTGGTGAGCAAGTGATATAATGCTAAATTTCTCCAAATCTGTTCTAATGAAGAATCAAACTCATTATACTGTACTATTTAAATATATTAATTTTAAGAAATATACACAACAAAATTATAAACGCAACACTTTTGTTTTTGCCCCCATTTTTCATGAGCTGAACTCAAAGATCTAAGACTTTTTCTATGTACACAAAAGGCCTATTTCTCTCAAATATTTTCTTGTGGCCAGCCTAAGGCACACCTGTGCAATTATCATGCTGTCTAATCAGCATCTTGATGTGCCACACCTGTGAGGTGGATGGATTATCTCGGCAAAGGAGAAGTGCTCACTAACACATATTTAGACAGATTTGTGAACAATATTTGAGAGAAATAGCCCTTTTGTGTACATAGAAAAAGTCTTAGATCTTTGAGTTCAGCTCATGAAAAATGGGGGCAAAAACAAAAGTGTTGCCTTTACAATTTTGTACAGTGTAGTTTAATTATTTTAATGAATACATTTTTAAATGCAACAGAAATGGATGTAAGAAATGCTTAATCTTTTATGAAAACATAATGACTGATACACACACACACACACACACACACTTGTCTTTTATGTTCTCTGTTTCACTTATTTTACAGTATTTCTTCCTTTGGTCTTTCTTTTCCCCTTTTGCCCCTTTTTCCGTCCAATGCTTTCCAGACGTGCATATGTAATTCCCATCTCTGTTACGTGAGAGCGTGTCTAAAGCAGCATGTAGTTCTCAGAAGCGGCCTGCGAGATCGTTTAGTGGATCTGAATGCTGTGTTTTTCTGGACTGACCTGTACTTGGCAGGTCGTAGTCACTGGAAATTGGGGTGATCGCATTGTATGTTTTTCCTTGTAAATTAGACTGTGTGTGTGTGTGTGTGTGTGTGTGTGTGTGTGAACATGTACCTGTTTTAGAAAGTGTTCTATAAATGCAGTTTAGTGGTCTGGACTGTAGGCCTGGACAGCCCATCTTTTCTTATCCCAGAGTCATTACGAGGTATTTTAAACCTCAGATCAGATTAAGACTGTATTAAATGAGGCGTTTAATTGCAAGGCCTGGATGGACAGACTAAAGGACTACTGTATGTCACTTTTTGAACTTGTAAAAAACAAACAGAACTGGCCCTCTCATTTATCTGTGTTTCTAATATGTATTCAAATTTGAATTTTGTGTGTGTGTGTGTGTATGTATACACACACACACGTTTGTTTTTGTGAATTGTGGGGACCCATAGGCATAATGGTTTTTATTCCATAGGCATAATGGTTTTTATACTGTACAAACTGTATGTGCTATTGCCCTACACCAACCCTACACCTAACCCTACCCCTTACAGGAAACTTTGTGCATTTTTACTTTCTCAAAAAAAACTCACTCTGTATGATTTATAAACGTTTTGAAAAATGGGGACATGGGGTAATGTCCTCATAAGTCACCTTCCCCTTGTAATACCTATGTCATACCCATGTCATTATACAAATTTGTGTCCTCGTATGTCACAAAAATGCACACACACACACCTTTTTTTTCATCTGGTAAAATTTACCACCACATGGAAAAAATACTTAATTATTCTAAAGTGTTTGGGGTGATTTTGTTGGGAAGTGCATCTGCGTAGAAAATAAAAAAACTAATTTTAAAATGCTGACTAATGACATTTTGCAAACCATCCCTTTGGAGTTTAACAATTTGGGAAAAACCTGAAAAATATGGTTGTTCGCACTTGGTTTACTCTTTAAACAAACAAACTCAAATTGCTTTGAGTAAGCATAAAGTCAAAGTTTTAAAAAAAAATCTCTTTCCACCTGAGTTTTCATGGCACATTCCCACTGTTTTTACCCACTGTTTTTGTGATTTATTATTAAATAAAAATATTAAAATAAAACATATTGCAACAATATAAACTCTATAAACAGAGTATTTAATAAAAATTGATTTATTTCTACTGAATTTCTACTTTTTCAAACATTAAACCAACAAGCGGCAAATAATATATGCACCGCCAATTTCAGAGTGAAGAGTGGCACTGTGTTCATTTACACATGTACAGCTCAATATATGATGTTTCATCTCGGAAACAAACACTGGATCATAAGCTGTATGCATGAAAATAACACAGTACCATGGTTCATTCTGAAACTGGCAGAGTAAATATTTATTTCATTTAATCACAACCTATGCCATCTGACCATGCCATTTACTTTGTATGGTTTGAAGAGAGTCATGTAGGAACGTTCATTATATGGAAAACAGCAGCTTCATCTTCTATGCTCCAAAGAAGAAAGAACGTCAGGTTTAGAACCAAATGAGGGTAAATGCTGACAGAAGTTTAATTTCTGGATGAACTTTCCCTTTAAATCAAAGCACGCCGGGTTCTAAACATGCTCGTTTGCTAATGAATAGTTATTTTGCTAGCTGTGCTCAGATGGGAGTTGGAGCAGCAGTGTGGTAATCCATCGTAATTCTGCCCTGCTGAAACCCACTCATAGTCCCCTCATGATTAAATCATGACTGGAATGAACCACTGTGACCTGTTGCGTTTTTTCGTTCGCTTTCTCTTTGATGGATTCAGGCTTAAGAGTGATGAGTGTGAGAAAATGGCTAAACTTAAACAAATCGCCCGAAGGCACGGCTGTACTTCTGCAGCCAGGAATGACTGAATGTTCTGGCAAGATCTAGACGTCCTCCTGAACTTCAGTCCAGACTCTATCTCTCTGTTTCTCATTCTTCATGATGTTTCTCTCTCTCTCTCTCACTCTGTTTATGGTTCGCACACGCTCTCTGTTCCACATCCTACTTCTCCTTTCATCTTCAAACTCTTGTATTGTACCTCATCCTCTATGAGGCCACACCATCAGCAGTTTAGGCTCATCTAGAGGAAACACATTTTGTGTCAGAATTGCTCTAGAAGATTTAGTCACAATCTCCTCTGGTTTTTCATCCTCTTTCCTGTTTTATACAGCCCCCTGCAGAGAGATATTCAGCTGTTTTTCTTGTTTTCTTCCCATCTCTCTCTCAGCATGCAGGCTTGAACTGTTGTCCAGGTTGGACGTTAGTCAGTGGTCCTTCTCTGAGGCCCTTCTCTCTCTCCTGTCAATGTGTTTTTGCTCTTATGATGAGGAGAACTGTTTTACTTTCACAGGTCTTTTACAAATCCATGAAAATTTTATACAAGCTGTTAAACTGTCACATTATTATGTCTAGTAGGTTTTATGTCTTTCTTTTTTTGTAAGGAAAAAAGCTATCTGTAAAACTAGGGCTCAACTGTATTAATATGAATGAATTTTCTATATCGATTTTTACTGGTGTCTTATCTGTATTTTGAGTTTTGCACTTTATTGCATTGTGTTTATGGTTAATAGAAATGTCTTTAAAATGAATGGATAATGTCCTGGCAGAAAATTACCAGTACATTTTCATTTTTTTTCAGTCAGTCATTATTTTGTAGGGACATGTATATATTTTTTATCTCTTAATTTCAAGGATTTGTATCTGACAAACAATTTAAAATCCTCCCCAGCAATCTCTATAAAGTGATTAAAAATATATATATAAGTATGCAGTCATTCTGCATGACTGGAAAAGTTATGGATATTCATTGGCTAAAACTGGTTGGAAATGTATTACAGATATAAAATTCTGGCTGATAGACATAAGTAGATTTTTTTCCCCTGTTATGGGCTATAATAAACTTTTATATTATTTTGTCTAATAGAAAAATTAAAAACTAAAATCAATCATTTTAAATGCCACAAGTGAATTTAGTCATCACTACACTATAAAGTGCAATATTCTGAGATTTATTGAAGATCACATTTTATAAGTGTAATTTAAATTATTATTATTATTAAGGGTTTTAACGTTAGAATACCGTATAGGTCATGTGAATAGGTCATCTGAATGTAAAATAGGGGAAATTAGCAGCACAAGTAAATATTACATATCCAATGGAGAAAAAAAAAGCTCTATAGCAAAATTTGTGTACATTTTAAAAATGTCATTTTTATATCTTAACAGCTTAAAACAATGAAAATGAACTTTATAATCAGGCATATACTGTATAAAGATATGCAATGAAGTCTAGTGTCACCACATCATGGTGCCTTCAGCTCATGTAATCATGCATTTTAAAAAATGATTTATTATGAATATCATGACCTTTCCCAGTCCACACACACAGACATAACCGACTGATACACTGACTGACTAGGATGCATATACAATGAATGGCAACAGCAGGTGGGCTTTTTCTCTTTTTGATCAAGCCGGGCTCATAAGGACACACAAGATTGTATTTCACCTACTGAATAAGCAGAGAGAGGGCGGAACTTTCCTGAAGTACGTTTACCCTCTGAGGTCCCCAGCTGGAAGCAGATGTGCTATAAGTCAGCAAATGTAAAAGTAAGAGAGTTCACACCTGGCCCTCTTCATCAAACAGGCGGTAATTAACCTTCATGATGACCTCTGTGTTTCTAGAGCGATCTGTTTAATGCACATGAACTGACACATGTGCATGAGAATGCTGGAGCATCAATCATCATGAAGCTCATTCTGTGAGATAAAAGATAAATCTGTTTTTTTTTTTTTAAGATTAGTCTGAATAATCTTTACGCTCTGCAAAGGTATGATGTAATTCTGGCTTAATTTGCATATCCTTCAACACGTAAATGCGTGTAAATACAGTCCATATGGTGCGTTCAGTCCTGTGTAAACCACAGTGGAGTGATGCAATAAGAGATGTAGTATGGAAAACAGATGATGGCCTTTTCATGTCTGATATGGAGCTCCAGAGCATCACAAATGCTGTTGTCCATCATCTCCAGGAAACACAGGCTTTGGCAGCGTACTGTTCACCAGATACAGTCAAACACTGATATATTTAGACCCGACTGGAGGTCTCTTGTGTATTGAGTATCATGTGAGCGTGCGTGGAAGAGACGGGAAGATGTGAAGAGGTCTTGGCGTGGTGTGGACACATTGGCTGTACATTTGGAGATGGACAGCTGGGAAAAATCTCCCAATTTTTATTATATTTTAAGTTGTCTGTCATTTTGTGTAACTCTATGAAGCGTTAACATTCGCCAGTTTGCTGAGCCTCCTGATTGGATTGGCCAGAGAGTTTGTCAGTTTGTAGCATTCATTGTAGGCTCCTAGAAGTTTCATATGTCAGTGGGCTTAATGAACCACTGATGGCATTAAAGGGTTAGTTCACCCAAAAATGAAAATTAGACTGTGTTTTACTCACCCTCGAGGCATCCTAGGTGTATATGACTTTCTTCTTTCAGACGAATCCAGTCGGAGTTATATTAAAAATTGTCCTGACTATTCCAAGCTCTATCATTGCAGTCAGCGGGTGTTGCAGTTGAACAGTCCACAAGTCGTCAAATAAAGCGCGCATTCATAATAAAACGTGCCGCAGACAGCTCCGGGGGATGAATAAAGGCCCCCTGTAGCGAATCCATGCGTTTTTGTAAGAAAAATATCCATATTTCAAATGTAATAAACACTTTTCTCTCACTTCCACTGACTGTCATACACTAAAGCAGTTTCGGCGGATGTCGTAGGACGTCGGCGTTGCGTGATTAGTGACGAACATGGAGAGAGAACAAAACAAAACGC
>NW_015659717.1:532554-542651 GCF_001515625.1 Sinocyclocheilus rhinocerous | reverse complement strand
TTTTTGTAAGAAAAATATCCATATTTCAAATGTAATAAACACTTTTCTCTCACTTCCACTGACTGTCATACACTAAAGCAGTTTCGGCGGATGTCGTAGGATGTCGGCGTTGCGTGATTAGTGACGAACATGGAGAGAGAACAAAACAAAACACCGGTCACGAATTAGAAGTACAAACCTAGGATTTGCAAAGAAAAATGTCGGAGGATTTCGATATAAACCAAGAGGAGACTGGTTTTCCTTTGCTAAAGTAAGGAAACTTTGCTTCCTTTGCTCCTATAAACAAACTCTCGAGACTAGCATATCTCAGAGGTGCGCGCGCTCCGCATACGGGCCTTTATTCATCCCCCGGAGCCGTCTGTGGCACGTTTTATTATGAATGCGCGAGCTTTTTTTGACGACTTGTGGACTGTTCAACTGCAACACCCGCTGACTGCAATGATAGAGCTTGGAAGTGCCAGGACAATTTTTAATATAACTCTGACTGGATTCGTCTGAAAGAAGAAAGTCATATACACCTAGGATGCCTCGAGGGTGAGTAAAATACAAGCTAATTTTCATTTTTAGGTGAATTAACCCTTTAATTATCACTCATATTTCTAACGCAAATTCATCAGTTATACTTTAAGAGGCTAGTTTACCCAAAAATAAAAGCAAATTCTGTTATCATTTAGCCTACTCACCCTCAAGTCGTGAGATCATTTGAGGAATGTTGATAACCAAAGTTTTAATCCCGATTGACTTCTGTTGTATTTTTTGTCCATAAAATGGAAGTCAATGGGAACCAAAAGTGTTCACTAGCATTCTTCAAAATATCTTCTGTGTTCCACAGAAAGAGAGTTATAAAGGTTTGGAACGACGTGAGGGTGAGAAAGAGTAAGATAATTTTCATTTTTGGGTGAACTCTTTAATAATATTAGCTAATGCAATTGCCATTGCAGTCTCATACCTAGTTGCATATTATTAATTTTTACTAAATGTAGTTGTAGAGGTTTATGCACATCTGTCAATCAAATATTGTGCTTTCACACCTGTAGATCGATTGCTTTGTTCCGAAACAGGGATTAAAATTATTACAATGTTGCTTTTTATTCTTGGTGCGGTTCGCTTTCATACGGCAATGTTTCTAAACGGACCAAATTTGTTAATACAAGTCACGCGCGAGTAATCCTTTCTCTCGTTGGTCAAAATTCCACGGTTTATTTTCCGGGATTCCACTTAGCTGTCACAGCTGTCATCCGTCAGGATGGAACAATATATTTTATCAATTTGAGCAGGAGTCCAGGATTCATCGGGGAAACATTTTTAAAATGCACATACTAGGAAGAAGAGCAATAAGATGAAAAAGTGCGCTTTGATTTTGAATGGCGAAGACGTGCTCACCCACAGACATTCACAGGTTCATTTTGAAGTATTAGCAAAACAACAAAATTAATGCTTTTCACGGAACTTCCACCTCGTTCAGGCGATCTCGGACCGATTGTTTTGGCGCGGATCCGAGCGCGATTGCCGTGTTCATATATGCCCAAACGAACCGAGCTAAGGGGGAAATGCGCCAGGTTCCCAAACAACAGGCCAGGTGTGAAAGCACAGGTTTACCTGAATTTATTTAGTAGTCCAAAGACAGTCAAATCAGAGCTCCAGTTGAGCCTCATTCTCAAGCCCTTCCATATGCAGATTAATCTATTTACTCAATCTGTTTAATCTGGATCACTCAAAAGATTATATACATTATGAACATGTGGCATTTAAACTTGTGAATGTAACAGCTATGCTTGTTATATAAACAGTGTATAAGAACATGGTGATAAATGTGCAAATGACTTAATGATGAATATAATAATCAACAGCTGGTGTGTTATAGCGGTGTAGTATTTCAGCTTTGAAATCGTGTTTGCAAAACACATTGTGCAGGTAAATGGGTAATATAATACCATAGAATGCAAATTAGGAAAGTAAAGCAGGTTTAAAAAAAAGCATGGTTGGTATTAAATGTTTACACCTTTTATTTAATAATAGTTTAATATTAAGTGTGTGTGTGTGTGTTAAATTAAGTAAAACGTTGCAAAAACGTTAATTGCATGAAATGGTTTACACTATTTATTTGATGACAGTTTAATAACAAACTAGAATTTTTTAATTAATTGAATATATTTATACATAGCTAATATAATAAAATGGAAATTTAGTAAGTAAATCAATGAAAAAACATATTGATTAAATATTAAATTATCCAAACTTTTTATTTGATAACAGTAAAAAAGTAATTATTTTAATTTTAATTAAATTAATAATTAATTAATTATTAATTATTTTGAAAGTAAAAAGTAATAATAATAACAATCAAACAATGTTCAAGTAAAACAATATTAAATAATTTAAAGCAATATATAATATATTATTTATATTTATAGCAATATAATACACATGAATATAATAATATACATATAAATTATCACATATTAAATTATTTACACTTTGATGCAATTGTTACATTTTAAATGTCTGATCAAATCTGTGTTTTATTGTTTTGTTTTTGGTCTGTTCAGCTGCTGCCTGGAGAGTGTGTTTGTACAAACATTAAGAGCTGCATTCTTTCTTTGTAAATGTATAACAGTGAAGCATGTCAGATATGCCCAGATTAGTTTGTTCGTTAACAGAATGAATAACCACACACTCACACTTTGGGGTTTTCTGAAGGGTCTCTGTATTAGGTTTTAAAAGAAAAGTGTGTGAGTGTCATTTTTATGAGATTTATTTTAGATTTGGCATTTATGATCTGAGCCTGAGGTTTTGTTGTATAAAAGGCATTTTTGTTATGAGCTCTGGCCCGTGAGTGTGTTCTCTGTGTTAGCAGGTGAACTGCAACAGCATGGCATCGAGCAACACTCCAAACTGACTTTTCATCTCTTACCACCCATTTGTTTTACAAGCGGCAGGTTGGTGCTTGTAAATGGCTCCACCCTTTACAGAAACACACACACGGCAACAGCAGCAGTCCAAATGGCTGGAGGTGATTGAATGGCTACCTGTGGAGACATTTATTGACTTTCACAGTGGTGTGAATGAACTAAGCCAGTTGGGGAGTGATGGAAGATCGACCAATCACAAAAGCCCAGAGTTTGGTCAGGACCAATCAGGCTTCTTCATAACAAACGGCTTGTCAGATTGTGGAGCAGTGTCAGACAGGTTTTGTGAAAGAATGACTGGTAAAATAGAGATAAATACATGCAAAATTTAATACTTAGGTTTCTTCAGATCTTTAAAGGTTTGAAGTGTAATAAAATTGTCATCATTTATTAACCGTCATGACTTACTTTCTTCTGCAGAACATAAAAGAAGAAATTTTGAATAATTCCACTTTGTTTTTAAGTCTATAACTGTTTATATATACCAAAATAAACTCTTTATAATAAACCATTTGTAAAAAAAAGAGTCATTGCTCAGACTGAAAAGCTGTCATGTAAGTAGTTCTGATTGAGTTTGATCTGAATTAAATTACAGTTGGATTGAAAGAGGTGGTATAGACCTTACACAAACTGATCAATAGGAAAAAAATAAGCATGTAAATTGTAAACACTTGAATTTGATTCAAACATACTTGCTGTGATATGTTTGTTTACATATATTTTACATCTTACAAATGTGTGTATTCACGCCTCACGTCTTTTGAATTGGTTAGTGGAGGAGACTGAGTATTTAGTATTTGCTAAAACGTGCTTCTAACATGTATTCAGCTCTCTTTTTAGATCTATCATCAAGGTAAAAAAACAGCACTGATCTATTCTCTGGTTCTGAGTGTGTCAGTTGGGTGCTGAATGCATGTAATGCGCATGTGAATGAATATCAGAATGCAATGTTTCGGAATCTGAAATCAAACTGATGAAAATTTATGTAAACATACCGAATGGTGTCCAATTTTGTTTTGGACCCCATTGACTTTCATTGTATGGACAAAAAAAGTCTTCAAAATGTCTTCCTGTGTGTTCTACTGAAGTCTTACAGATTTTGAACGTCAACTCTAAGCTTCAGCAATATTAATAGTGAAGCTTGCCTTAACAAGCACCATTAAATCTACTTAAAACCGGTTTCGTCATGCCAGTAAAATGTATTTGCATCTTGAAATTTGAACTGAGCAAGGTTGGATCAGAGGTGTGTCCGTGTGCCTCAGGTCTCGGCTTAAAAGACTACTACTTTCTGTTTGAACATCACACACGCACACGTACACGCACACGCACACACACGCACACGTACACACACACACACACACACAAACAAAGTGTTCTGGCAGTGACACACAGTTCAAAGTGCTCTGCTCTGGAATGTCATGCAGGTGTCCTTGGAGGTGAGTGGATAGGGATTGCCCTTCAGTCACAGCAGTAAGCATTCCTCTCCTCTAGACCACACACAGCGCTCAGCTCACACACACATAACCTTCATAATCTGAAGCGATCTGGCGTTCCATAACTCACACACTCTAAACGAAAGGTTGTTTGATCTTGCCAATCACAACCCAGAGATATTCCTTTTGACGATTCCTCTGGCATCCATTATATATCTCTCTTATGGCTATGGGTGTATGAATGCTTGTTTACATAACGTAGAGATAGAGGAGTTTATGCTTGATTTGCACAACACAAAGCGTGTTAATACACAGTTCACTGGTAAAGCAGGGGTGGTTTGATTCCACTTTCTTTGAAGACACACAACATGCCTGACAGAAATGTAAACACACAATTTCATCTTTCCAAAACATACCCACAATGCACTGTCTCTTCACTTCTGACTGCATGTCATATCTCGTATTCTCTTTATGGGAAAAATCATAGGGCGACATGACATCCAGGAATCCACCATTTAATGTTAATCCAACCTTTTAACCCTATGAAGCCTACTGTAGCAAATTTCTGGCCTCTAAATTATCAGCATGATCAAAACTTTGCTGAAGAACCTGTTGCACAGAATCTACTACTTGCCATCTGTCACGTGATTGATCGTATACTTTATTTTTTAGCAAATAAAAGACCTTTTAGTGTCATTATATAGATATCAGGGTGTGATACTGTCTTTTTGCTGTGAATTTTTTGTACTGATTTTTAGATCCAAAACATAAGAATAACTTTTATATTGTTAGCAATATTTCAAGATGAATACTTACTGGATTGAAACAACTTAGGTTTACTTCATTATCCATACATAATGTTTGAAAAAACATGTTAAAATGTGAGTATCATATATTAGGAACATTTATTTGTTCTTCTCGCTATCATCATGTTGTATTGCATTATATGTTTTGCTCCCACATTATGTGCTGCTTTGATTATAAAACTAAATGACAAAGTATCATCTTACTAAGACATTATTGGGAGATCAACTGATATTTATATTTAATGTACATAAGTAGTCTTCTATATTGTTATAAAGATCTCATTGATTCACATTACAAGCTATCAGAACCAATCTTAATTTTTGCCCATATAAATATCAGAAACTGCACCAAATTGCATATTTTGCTCATTTTTTTCCAAGTATGAGCTAAGGTTCAATAAACAGTTCCATTAAAAGAAAAAAAATTGGGGGCTTAAATAAGTTACAGTTCAGTATTACAGTACTGTAATAAAAAACAATAGAAGTCTATGGGTGTGTGTGTGTGTGTGGTTTGGAGAAGATTTGTTTCTGCTGTGATGTCAAAAAGTAAGGTCAGCGAGCATCATTCAAAACAGTGAGTAGGACAGGAAACATCATTCAAAACAGGCAGATGGCCTAGTGTAAAATGCTGTGTGTGTGTGTGTGTGTGTGTAAGTGCTGTAGTTTGTGTTTATTTACATAATGTAAAGTGACTACAAAAGTGAGAAGAACAGGTGGGCCTGTTTCAATTACCTTATAACACAACATCCCACACCTACTGCTTTACCTACTATAGAGGGGAACTTATACAGCTGTTGGTTTTGAGCTCATAAACTAGATATCCTCGAGCACATTTCAGATTCACCATCACCATATGTCAATCAGACAAGCCCTTCCGGTCAGAGTGGGTGGTTCCTGGCCAGAATAAACTAAAGTGGGACAGACTTCATGCTAATAAAAGTCTGGTTGTGTAAGACTAGTCTTAATCAACCTTATAGTCTGCAAATTACAGTTATGCCCATTATTGTTCTTTCCAGTTTTATTATCATTATGTAGCTTGTTTATTATCTCATTATTATATGTGTTAGTATTTCCCTTCACTTGCACTGTATTTGCAGGGTTTTATAAACTGTAAAGTTGTTTAACCAGTTCCTATCATGCCAATAAAACACACTGAAACTGAACTGCATAAAAGTGACAGAGACAGAGTAGCGTTGAATGGTTGTGTATTAGAAAAGCACTGACATTTTTGTAAATGCATATTCATACGCACACTGAAGTGTTACGTGAGTCAGCTTACATGTGGGACTGTCTGTCTGGCTTTGACTCATCTCCACTCTCATATAGCAAAACAGACCTGATTTGAGATTTACACAGTTACGTCCCACAGGTAATGATTTGGCCATCTGAAGGCACATCCCGTACAAATAAATCACCTTTCAGAGCAGTGTTTGTTAGACTGAGCATACTAATTCATTTAAATGGCTTTCCTCCCGCCTGCCTCTAGTGTTTTTAGAGGTACTTGTCATGTATTGTCTGTTGTTTACCACTGTTTCATTTTTACGAAAGGATGTAGTATTCCAAGTGCACACAAAGGAACCTGGAGAGAAATGTAGTACGTTTAAGAGTGTGAGATAACAGAGTTCCAGCTGATTTTAAACATAGCTATCAGCGACCAGGTTGAAGAACGGACAAAATCACCATAAAAACACTGTGAAAGTAGTCCTTGCAATTTGTGTACAGTATTTCAAGTTTTCTGAAGCCTTATGATGTGTGATAAGAAAAATAAAAATCTTTAAGAAATCTAAACACGTGCCAGGTTCTTGAAAATGTACTCTTTATATTCATCATGTGTGGTTCATATGGTTTTGAAATACTTTTATATAGAGGTCGACCGGTTTTTCTCTGGCCGATGCCGATATTTAGAAATCAGGGCAGCCGATATGTGATACCGATTTTTTTGGCCGATTTTTTTTCCCCCTTCATCTCATAAAAAAGAGTTTGAGTAAATTATTATTGCAGGGTACAAGATAGTAAAAGTAGTAGTAGTAGTAGTAGTAGTAGTAGTAATCTAATTCATAGTAATAATAGGCCTACATGGCTCAAAACTTAAGCCCCTTCTCAAAACTTCAAAAAGTTCTGAAGCATGGTTTTTGTTTGTTTGCTGACAGACACCAGTGTTTTCCACAGACTTGCAAATGCAAATACATTCTCTGCCAGCAGGAGGCACTGTTGGAGTGGGAGATATAGCGGTTTCCCCGGTAACGACTATAATCAAATAAGCGCTGCATTCACAAAAGCTATCAGGCATTACAGGAAAGATGAAATTAAAATGACATCAAAGCTTTTCTGAAGACAGTCAGTTCTTTTCACAGATACATTCATATAAAAACACTCGCGCTGCATTTTAATTTTGAAACGTGCAGTGCTCAGTTTATTCAACGAAGTATAAGCCTTTTGGAAAATCTATTTGTGCCAGTCAGTTTTGATATTGTGACGGGCCACCACAAATAAATCAATGTATGGGAAACACTGGACACTGCTATAAGTCAAATGGGCCATAGTGATAACAAAAATACAAGTTCACACATTTCATTTCTTTTTTATTCTTTTTTTTTGGGTGAAAAAAATAGTCTGCCAGGGGCTCTATTCGTTCTATGTTTGGATTTAACAGCTGAACTACAGGTGCCAGGACATCTCCTGATTGCAAAAATCCGCTGGCGTCTGCAAAAACAGGTAGCACATGCGGGGCTACCGCGTTTGATGAAGCCGTCACCTGATTTTCCTGCACAGGGCCCCGAAGCACCTGAGTGGGGGGAACCTCTGTAACAGGAAAATGTCCCAATGCCCGATCGGGCCCACCCACCACCACATTTGGAGTGGGGGCTTTGAAGGCCATCATAAACGGGCCACGCGCACATGACCCTAGGGCTGTCTCTCGAAGTGCGAAATGGAGTGTCTAAGGAAGTGCTCGTCGTGAAGACTCAACCTAAAACTGCCCGAGGCGCAGAATGCGGCGGGACAGTTAAGATCTGAGCCGGGAGGCCACAATGAGAGAGGCGAATACGCTTGCGCGGTTTGTCCAAACTCTCCAAAGGAGGACCTGGCCTCCGAAGGCGGGAGAAAACTCTGTCGTCTCCCTCTCCATGAGCCCAGCTCGCATGCGTCCCCCCAAGCGACCGTCTCGTGCGGCGCCTCGGCAACCGCAGAAACGGGATAGCGGGGGTTAGACGCGAGGCCTACTTTCTTAGAGAAGGCCACGAGCCTCGAGCGCAATACTTTTAGCCGCAGGCTATCGCAGTGTTGACTGTCAGAAAGGCCGCTAAGCGCCGCTTGAGCATGTTATAGGCCCAAGCATTGCATGCACCTGTTATAAGTGTCTCCTCCTGCGATGAACCCCGAGTATGGGTCACTATACTGGGCCACATGTCACTTTCACTTCACTGTAGCTCATCGTGTCCGCTGAAGAGGAGTAAACTGCTCCTTTGATGGAAAAATAGCTGAGAACACGACGAAATAACGCTTTCTTACGGGCGACAGATGATTCGCTTCCTGAAGGAAATTAAATCTGATATGAGCACGCTGATATGAGCATACGTGATGTATGCGCGGGGCAGTGCTAAAGCGCTATTGGCCAATGAATTGGCGTGATAGTATAAGGGCTTCAGACATTCGTCACATCGAAGGTGTTCCCATAGCGACCGCTGTCGCAGCTTTGAAGTGAACCTATAAAAGGGAACCTTAAAAAATACAGCTCCAGGTAACCCGCGACAGACACCAAAAGTTTCTCCTCCATCATTGCAGTCTCCGGCCTATCTAAGCAATGGTAAACTTTCGTCACCACAACGGAAGGCCCGTCTCTCCATTCATTGACAATGGAAAAAAACACGAAATACATCGGCCGCTTTTCTGCTCAGAGTTGCTTTTTTTTCAACTTCAGGCGCTCAGAGCATTCCTCCAAAAACGCGAGGTGCGCAAAACGCTCGCTGTCAACAGAAAACAATTTTAAAAAGGCGCCTCTCACTGCAAAAAAACGCATTCTGTCTGATCGGGGCCTAAGGGTGCACTGGCCACAAGTGATGACATCTTGGAGACTGTGTGTGTGTGCACTTTGGATGGGATAAATGCAGAGCACTAATTCCGAGTATGGGTCACCATACTTGGCCACATGTCACTTTCACTTCACTGTAGCTCATCGTGTCCGCTGAAGAGGAGTAAACTGCTCCTTTGATGGAAAAATAGCTGAGAACACGACGAAATAACGCTTTCCTACGGGCGACAGATGATTCGCTTCCTGAAGGAAATGAAATCTGATATGAGCACGCTGATATGAGCATACGTGATGTATGCGCGGGGCAGTGCTAAAGCGCTATTGGCCAATGAATTGGCGTGATAGTATAAGGGCTTCAGACATTCGTCACATCGAAGGTGTTCCCATAGCGACCGCTGTCGCAGCTTTGAAGTGAACCTATAAAAGGGAACCTTAAAAAATACAGCTCCAGGTAACCCGCGACAGACACCAAAAGTTTCTCCTCCATCATTGCAGTCTCCGGCCTTTCTAAGCAATGGTAAACTTTCGTCACCACAACGGAAGGCCCGTCTCTCCATTCATTGACAATGGAAAAAAACACGAAATACATCGGCCGCTTTTCTGCTCAGAGTTGCTTTTTTTTCAACTTCAGGCGCTCAGAGCATTCCTCCAAAAACGCGAGGTGCGCAAAACGCTCGCTGTCAACAGAAAACAATTTCAGCCCAGAAGTTTCGTCTGAATTGCACGTGTTTCTACTTTCACATGCAAATGACTTGTACTTATGAATATGATAACTTTCCGGCATCAATTCTAGTAGGGTAAAACGTAATTACGCTTTTGAAACGGTCTGGTTTGCCCTGCCATCATTAGCTGAAGCTGTGTGTGAACAAGGTGCGGCTGCAGAGTGTGAGCTGCTCCGTCTCACGCAGCCAGAGAGAGA
>NW_015659717.1:532140-532516 GCF_001515625.1 Sinocyclocheilus rhinocerous | reverse complement strand
AAAACAATTTTAAAAAGGCGCCTCTCACTGCAAAAAAATGCATTCTGTCTGATCGGGGCCTAAGGGTGCACTGGCCACAAGTGATGACATCTTGGAGACTATTGTCGGACCCACACACACATTTAATGAGGAAAGTTAAGGTGCACTTTTTAGTCAGCCCAGAAGTTTCATCTGAATTGCACGTGTTTCTACTTTCACATGCAAATGACTTGTACTTATGAATATGATAACTTTCCGGCATCAATTCTAGTAGGGTAAAACGTAATTACGCTTTTGAAACGGTCTGGTTTGCCCTGCCATCATTAGCTGAAGCTGTGTGTGAACAAGGTGCGGCTGCAGAGTGTGAGCTGCTCCGTCTCACGCAGCCAGAGAGAGA
>NW_015659717.1:514653-532092 GCF_001515625.1 Sinocyclocheilus rhinocerous | reverse complement strand
TGGCTTCATGCCAAAACTAATTTTAATTCAGAAACTAAAAACATGCACTGGATTATATTTTTAATATATTTTAAAGTGCATTTTAAATTAACGGATCAGCACAAAAATAGAGCGCCATGTCTGACTCAGACCAAAATGTAAATCATTATTCTTTGTTAATCATCCCCTCTGCTAAAGCTCTTAAATCTCATTCACATCCATGTTTGGATTCAAAACTGAAACAAGTGTAATCCAGCATGCAAATTCATGTTGGTTTAAGCCAGTCTTTACAGCAGGGTGTGCTGTCAAATTAACAGAAACCTTTCATGCTTCTAATGTGAATGTAAGTGTTCATAGTACAATTAAGACAGATGTAGAATAAAAAGAAGAGAAGTCTATTTGATAGACACTGTGATTACGTGAGTGTTTACACACTCATATGCATATGCTGCTGCCGTAGCGTGCAGCTTCTAACCGCGACCACAGTGTAAACAAATCAGATGCTAAACTCATCTGATCCCAAACAGTCACGGGAGCCCGTCTGAGCGTTGCTCTCCATGGAGGAGTGTGCTGGAGGATTAAAAAAAGCCCTTACATCCTCAAACAGAGCTGACCGTAATCATCCAGAGATCCAGCCCGTTCTTCCCTCAGAGCACTGATAAAGTTTTCAACAGATGACAAGTTGCCCTGGGAAGAGGCACAGCTGTGAAGCTGGAGGGTGATTTGCATGTTTACTGTGTGTGCGTGTGTGTGTTTGCTAGCACTACACGCTGTTAGAGAGCACGTGTGTGTTCCCCACTCCTCCCATGCGGGAGTAAGTTAACATGATGGCTTTCTTTGCTCTTTATGAGAGAGAGATAAGGATAGAAATAGACTTGTCACTTACTGTGATGGTTTAAAATACACATTCAGATGTGGTGCGGGTTTCCCAGCAGTCGTTTACTCGAAGGCTTTATGATACTGGATATAATTAACTTGGGCCGTGTCCTCATGTCAGGCCCTGAGAGCCTGCTGTTTGTGTGCAGACCACAGAAATGAAAGAAAAACAGTCACGTAAGGACACATTCACACACACAAAAATAATCACAGCAGGTGGTTTTTAAATATTTGCTTTTCAGCTTTAGATTTTTTAGAAATTGATTGGTTGGAGGTGCCCATTTATAATATTTAGAGAAGCCATGAAATTGCATGATGTACCAAGATAAATGTTTGTTTTATTTAAATAATAAAATAAAATATAAAATGTGCTACTGAAACAAGAAGTTCGGACAAATTAAAAAGTAATTATTTAGTTTATTTATCGAAATTACTGTGTAAAATGTGTTATGTGCCAAAATATTATTAAATTTAACTAATAAAAAATTGACACAACACATTTTACACATTTCTTATTTGAAAAATTAAATTGCACTACATTTCACTAAATTACATTAAATTAAACTTTAATGTCTTGTCTGAACTTACTGTTTCAAGAGAAAATGTCAAAAAAGGAAAATGTAAATCTAAATTGTGATGTGCCAAAATATATTTTTTAATTAAATAAAATAAAATATTTTTTATTACATAACACATTTTATATCACAGATTTCTTATTTTATTATTATTATTATTATTATACAGCTTGTCTCATTGTCTGCATGTCTGGACATGTTCAGAGGACTGACCACATACAACCACTGAATCTCATATGCAGACAAGCATTTAACACTGTTTCTCTAACAAGTTAAATGTTCATTAATGACACTCTGACCCCTTCTCACAAAAGGCAAGCAAAGAAAATAAAGTCTGGGATATTTCCAAGCTGTTTTGTGGCAGTGTCTCCAAAAGGACACGCATATTCTTCTTTGAAGCGCACACAGATACAAAAGCGCATGTGAAAGTTTATACTGAGTGTTTTTTTTCCAGCTCAATACAGTCTTTATCTAGTCAGTGGGTACTGGTGTATTTCTCAAACAATACGGCTCTGTTTTCATCATGCGATTTCTGCTGGCCAGAACTTTTCAGAACCCTCCACATATTTTCTGTGATTATTAAATGTACCTGTAAACATGTGCATGAACTACAAGTAGCCCAAACCCACTCAAATAAACACGCACCAATCAGACATAATACATCCACAATTTATTTAACAAATCTTATGCCTCTCAATTCTAATAAAGTGATTTCAGCATTTTATAACATGAATGATGAAACTGCATTATGACGTAACAATGCTTTGTTACGTCATAACTGTTTCAAAGTTTTAATGGTTTTCCACTAGGGGGCGATCTCTAAATGCATGAATTATACAATTGTATACATTTTTAATGATAAACTTGTAGTTAGTAGTCTCTTATTGGCCCGATAAACCAAGCTCTCCATAAAACGAACAAAACAAGCCCTACAATTTAATACAATAACACACATTATACACTTAATATTTAATAGTATAAGATTTGTTAATTGCATGCAATAGATTACACTTTTAATAAAACATTAGCTGTTGGCTTATAAAACATGTTTTTGTGTATACTTAGGCTGTTTTCATTGCATTTATGTCATTTGGACCAGCAGGTGAGCATTTTGAGCGTTTCAAAACAATGAATCATTTTGCGATGCGTTTTGAAAAGATTCGAGATGGAAGATTCGAAAAACGTAAAATGCTTCTCCCATCACCATCTGAGCTGTGCATGGTGTCTAAACACATGGAGAAGGACACTTATGGTGCATTCAAGTCGTAATTACGATATCAGTGCATCACGTTATTTTGGTCAGAGCAAGATGGTGATTTAGCATTTGTTTTTTTAATGTTTTTATTCAGTTTATGAAGGTGGAGTAAATTTAATCGTCATATGATCTATCGTAATTGTGAAATACAATCGTTTGAATCCAATTCTGAAACTATAGGATTAAACAAAGTGCAGTGTTTCCCACTCAAGACTTTGTGGTGCCGCTCATGTGCTTTCAACTCATAAATACGGTCTTCCCAGCATGACTTGAATGCACTGTTAGTCACACAGATCACAACAACTTTTTAATATTTTTTTGTGTCTCATCATCTCACAGACTCCTTTTCTCTTCTCCCAACACATGCCCTTTAGCACAAAGGGTTTCTATTCTTGTCCTTCTGGTCATGTGAGTGTGGGGGTCAGGGGCTTGTGGTCAGGTTTACAGGGCCGCTATGAGCTCACTGCTGACCCCCAAACACAGCAGATGGCCCTTACTGTGCATGCTGGGATAAGGTAGGGCTCATGACTCACTGTCCTGGAAAGACCCTCACAGTGGAGGTAGATATCACACACACACATGCTTCTTCTCATGTAGCCTCCTTGAGTCAGAAGAGGAAGCTGCACA
This sequence comes from Sinocyclocheilus rhinocerous, assembly GCF_001515625.1. Classification (NCBI taxonomy): domain Eukaryota; kingdom Metazoa; phylum Chordata; class Actinopteri; order Cypriniformes; family Cyprinidae; genus Sinocyclocheilus; species Sinocyclocheilus rhinocerous. The sequence continues at coordinate 528,780 of NW_015659717.1, read as the reverse complement.
CATGCAGAGTGATTGTCCCAGCATTCAACGTATCTAGTCTGTTGTGTGTCTTTGTGGATTTGGATTCAGAACATTGACTTCATGACTTCAGCACAAGGTGAAGTGTGACGTAGTTCCTACAGGTACAGTCTGATGCTGTTTCGGTGCGTATGGGACGGTGAATTGTCAAAGCATGCTGGAACAGTTCGGATTGCTGTACTTATTTGGATTGATGTGTTGACACAATATGAAGTACTGTATAAGGACTGGACTGTTAATATAATAATGAGAGCATTTACATATGCGGTCTTAAGGTCATATTTTTACTGTTGCTTGGTGAATTTTTGTGGGCATTTCCAGTCATTTCAGTAGGAATCTGCGTGATTGGGAATTTCTCATAAGGTCTAAAGATGCAGATTTAGTTTGAATTCAGGTTTTTCATGTGAATTCGCCATGTTGACCATCAGAAAGCTTTACTTCATACATTGCTTCCCTATGGACAATATAACTTTTTGTAGTCACTGAATTTTTTACTGAAATTTTGCTAACACCTTTTACACTTTGTATGCTTAATAATTTGCTGTATAAGATCATGTAAATGCCTTAAACAGTAGTGGGTAAATGGCTCAGGTTCCTTTCCCTAGTTTTGCTGTGTATGCAAACACACGACTAATTTGCACATGTCTGTTTATATTTTAAGAGCAAAATTGGACAGAACTTCAGTGATTTAAAAAGTAAAGTGATTTCCTTTTTAAGTGCTATTAGTTAGATTGATAGTTATTGTCATTTTGTTGTACATGCATGTGATGGGGGAACAAAATTGCAACAACAAAAAAAATTGTTTGTAAAAATATTTTACAGTTAACCATAAGCTTTATTTGGTATCATCTAAATTAACTGGTTTTATTTAGTTCAAAGAAATTATTTAATATTTAGGAAGATTTTTTCCTATAATAAATCTGAATAGATAAATTGTTTGTTTTCCAGCATGTGAAGAAAAGATTTAAAAATCAGACAAAAATGAAAAACTGCAATGAAAGAATGCAACAGGTGCGATTCAGGTTTTTCCTTTTGGCTTGAACTGAACAGGTGCTTTCTAGATGTTTCTCTGAGCCATGTAATTCCTGTTACAGTTTAACGTGTCAGACAGTGCTCTAAAGCAATCTCAGAGCTGATATCTGTTTCTTGTGCGTTCTGTGTGCAGTTGGCCATCTGTAGCAGAGAAAGATAGGTTTGTTAATCTCAAGCCTCAGATCCTTTGTTGTAACTCTTAGTGAGGGAAGATTAGAGCAGTGCTGAAGAGGCAGAGAGACAGATTCCCTATCTTACCCACGAGGCCATGCTCTTGTCTCTGGGCCGTGTGCCCGGTCGCCCCTAAACAGTTCTGGCTCTAAAAGCCCATCCGAACTCACATTCGGGGAAGCGGTTGCACTACATTTTCCAAAAACCAGACTGTGGGAGTCTGTTTGTATGTATGTCTGAACATCTCCAGTGTTGATGACAAATCTCGCGAGATGAGTGATTGATGCTGTAGGTTCATCATATGCATGAGTGTGTGTGTTGAGTTTGAACCATGGTAAGTCACTGTAAGTTGAAAGGTTTTTGGCTCACACCTGCACACTCCTGTTCCTTATGTGGAGGCTGTATGGAAGTATGCGGGCCAGCTGTAGCTCTCCTCAGCTGTTGGAGTAAAGAGTCACAGAGAATCATGCTCTTATTTGTGCTCTCTTGCCTTAGTCTAAATAGAATTTATATGAATGGTTAATGATTTAAAGGGATAGTACAATTTGTTTGTGTAATTTTATATATCATACACTATTTATTTTATAAATTCATAAACTAAATAATAATAAAAAAAATCAAATTCAAATAAAAAAATTAATAATAAACAATACAAAAACAACAACAACAAAACACAAAACAAAAACTAACAACAACAAAATGTTAAATTTACAATGAAAAACAGCAGCTGTGGTTGCCAGAACTTTACTGTAAAAAAAAACACTGTAGCAACATTTTAGGTTTTACAGATTTAACTTCAATTTACAGTAAAAAAAAAACATATTACATTAACAATATAATGTTAATATACCAATCTACTGAAGTACTAATATCTGTGTTGTAATACACTGATAACCACCAAAAACAGGTGGTGATGAGAAAGTCATATGATGAATCAAAGCTCATCACAAACAACTTTTCCACAAGCTGAGGTGGTAAATAGTAATATATAGACGGTGTTCAGTGTCATTCACAAAAAATACTAAACAACCTCATGGTAACACACATGACACTAAAGTAACGCAATAACCATTAACTTTACAACATTAGATGTAGCATAAAACCCTAATGTAAAAAGAAACAGGTATTTCAATTAAAAATGCATCAAATGTGGAATGTCGTGCAGGGAATTCTGGGCATGTCAGTTTGCAATTTTTCACTGTAAATTATACAATGACTTTTCTTTTTCACTTCCAAAAACTGTACATTTAAAAGTATTTTATTGTAAAATTACATTAAATGAAAGGTTCGATCTATTATAGTTACTCACCATACAGAAACCTACTGTTAACCAGTTACCAGGTTTTTACCTTAGCATTTTTACAGCCTTTTACTGTTAAAATCATGATCATTTTTTACAGTGAACCCATTGCAAATGTTCCCCCAGTAGTGGACCCTCATGCATCGTAAGCAATGTTGAACAGCCGAGTCAATGAGTCAGAGAGAAAAGTGGAAAAGTGGCAATGTGAAGCGCAGCCATGGAAATAAATTTCTGAACTTCAAATAAAAATGATAAAACCAACAGCACATAACAGGCTCCTTCCTCCACAGTCCCTCAATCACAGGTCTACATCTGTAAATCTGTAAATATCTCATTAAGATACTATTACATTTTCTTCTGCTGACCTGAGCTGAACCTACACTCTCTCATTTTACATTTGCTTTTGTTAAAATTTAGTTTATTTCACAAGCTGGGATTTTCTATTACACTGCATTTTCGTTATAAACAAGCTGCAAACAAAACCACTTGCTTGATTTTCTTTACAGATTGCACTATTACACCCATATCCTGACTACATTAGCCATGTGTCCTCTCTCTCTAGGTCTGACTGGGTGGAGATCGTGGAGCCACGCTCGAGGGAGCGCATGTACGTCAACCTGGTGACCGGCGAGTGCGGGTGGGAACTGCCGCCCGGCGTCCCGGTCCGTCAGTCGGACGACAACCAGTGGTGGGAGCTTTTTGACAGCAATAACAATCGTTTCTACTACTACAACTGCACAAGTCAGCAGACGGTCTGGCACAGGCCTCAAGACTGTGACATAGTGCCTCTAGCGCAGCTCCAAGCCATGAGGAGGAGCTCTGAGGCCGAGCTGAGGGGTCAAGGGAGGATCCAGAGAGGTCCGGTGGATGGCAAGCGGACACCACAACCTGGACTGGGGTCTTCTTCACTGGAGCAAGAGAGTGGGAGGGAGACACCATCGTCCAAGGGTAAAGGAGACAGTTTGGAGAGAAGGAACCAGGGAAGTAGGTGAGGATGTGTGGAGCACTTGAAAAACTTCTTATGGTGGAAGTTAAAGGGAAAATAATTATTTGCTCACCCTTGTGTCATTCCAAACCTGTATGACTTGATTCTTCAGTGGTCCAAAGTCCATCCATTGTGTGGACAAACAACATTCTTTAACTTATCCTCTTTGGTGTTCTGCAGAAGAGAGTCATACAGGTTTGAAATGACTTGACTGTGAATAAATGATGACACAATTTCCATTTTTGGACGAAAGACCCTTTTTTAGCTGTAGATGTCGAACCCGTGATCTCTGCTCTCTGTGACGTACATGTCGATGTGTTTAATGGGTTTCATGGGATTAATGCCAGGGACTGCGTTTTAATCTGTCTCAGAAGGATATAGTGTGCTTTCAGATTAACCTTAGTTAAGTTGCAATCTCAGCAATTTGCCATTTTGACTTGACTTTCTTGGCACTTTCACACTAGAGCTTTTTGGCTTTTGGAAGTTTGGTTCGCTTGTAACATGCATTTAGGATCGCAACATGCACCACCTGTTTCACCAGCTTTGTAATGAGCAATGTTTATAAAACTGCCAAAAAAAGAGAAAATTTAAGGATTTCCTCCACCAAAATAAAAACTTGATGTTTAATGTTTAAAGGTTTAACGTTTGAAAATGAAGAAAGAACATAAAGACATAAATATTGGTATTGTAACAGAATCAGATTATTATTACACTATCTTTATTAAATGCTCAAAATTGTGCAGCCCTACAATTAAAAAAAAAACAACAACAAGATGGACCTCTTTAAAAAAATCACATTTTAAATCAGAAAAATAGATAATTAAATCCTGGAAGCAATGCATCCGTTTGAGGTCAGATAAACTCTAGACTAGTTTAATTATTCATGTCTTCCTCAAGACCAGCTTCTCGTTCAGGCAATTCATCAACTAGTCTATTTTGAATATAACTTTTCAAATGTTTCCAAAAATTCCTGAATTTTTCCAAAAGTTTCCCAAAAAAAAAAAAAACACATCATCCATTCTCTCTCTCTCGCTCTCTCTCTCTTTCTCTCTCTGATACACACAGTTACAGCAGCTGTTGTGCCTATATATGGCTGGAGGCAGCTGAAGCCAAGTTTTTGTGTGTATGTTAGATAATTAAACATTTGATAATAAAAAAAAAAACAATGTTTAAAAAAAGAGCATACAAATTAAAGAAATAAAATAAAAATACGAGTGTGAATATAAAATCAAGTTTTTTTCTTTTTTTCACATGCTACATCCTCTCTCTTTTGTATAGAATGAAAAGTGAAAATTGACCATAGAAGAAGAAAAGGTTTATGCTAATGTCTGCTGTAGCGCCTCTTGTGGCCACACTGAGAATGCAGCGTACATGGATTGCATTATGAATTGCATTGTAATACATTTCTGAATCTAATAGTGCGTGGAATTGTGCTTGGATAGCTACAAGCATTTGTGTTCCCTTTATTGTATGATGAACTCCGAGCATGAATATGTCTGTCATTGGAAGCCATGACTTATTGAATAAGGTCTTACCTGGTCTAACACACACATGATGTCACACATTGGCTTTCTGGGTCAGCCCTGTAGTCTCTTTGCGGGTAAAAATAACATGCAGGGTCTGTTCTCCTAATATTTTCTTCATTTTGGACTCTTGAAACTGTTTTGGCACAGATACGCTGTTCAGCTGGTCGAGCGCCAGCTACTGAGAACACGGTGTATGAGAGAGAGAGAGAAAGGTGCCTAGCAGACTCCTCTAACAAAATCAGCCTTAAATGGTCACACACTTTTCCTTGTTAACATACACCCGTTAACGCACCCTAGAATGCGTTTTCTGTGCGGTACTTAAAATGCTGTGTTAATACCTGTTTGCTAATTGTAGCTTCTTGGGTGGGACACCCTCACACACACTTCCATCCACTTAAACTTCAGACCTGTTGGTTTTTCAGCAGCTGATTTTAGGGCACACAGTGGTTCCTTTTTTTTTTAGGTTAACTACACCATTCTCATCCAGTGTTGTTACTGTTAACTAAAACTAAAAATATTAAAATTGTTTTCAGTAATTAAAATAAAGCTGAAATAAAATTAATTATAAATATTAAATGTGAAATTTAAAAAATCTTAAATGGAAATTAAATGTTATAATTATAATTAAATATGTTATAAAATATGTTAAAATTAAATATATGAGAGCGGGTGTGAGGTGAGAGACTGGGCTTTTCGAATCAGCAGTAGAACACATTCAGATCGTCAGCCAATAGTTGATTCTCCACAGACTGTGGGGGTGGTGTCTTGTACTTAGTGATGTTCCTCAGACCAGTCCATACTGATGCCGAGTCGTTGGCTGAAAACTGTTTTTTCAGCTTTTCAGAGTAGGTTTTTTTTAGCCACTCTGATCTCTTTTATCAGTCTGTTTCTGGCCTGGTTGTACAAGATTTTATCCACACTTCTGTAAGCATCCTCTTTGTCATGAGTTTCCCAGTAAACCACGGTTTATCATTATTGAATGATAAGAATGACCTGGTGGGGATGCACATATCCTCACAGAAACTGATATGTGAAGTTACAGTCTCTCTGTAAGCTCGTCCATTCGTCTATTATATAAAAATAATGCAAGTTATTAGCATATTACAGTGTGTATAATGTCATATTTTACGCATCCATTTGGTCCCATTGGTCAAGAAAATCTGAGCCAAATTAGGCAGAGAGTGTAAATACAGTAGTTCGGCTCATCATATGAGAATGTGTCGGTGTACATAATAATCCAGCAAAATTTACAGTAAAAAAACAATAGCATTGCATTATAACGCACCCGCCTTTAATCAAGGAGAAACGCCAGCACAGATTTGGGCACGCAGCATAATGACTCATTCTGTATTATAGCCATGATGTAAATGGAACGATAAAAAAAAAAATCCAGCAAAACTTTCAAACTTTGTTTGACGCATTATCTGTTTTTACCTAATTTTGTAGTAAATGTACACAAGCTATAACTTACAAACAGGTTTTATTTTTCATTTTGGTTGTATTTTTTTATGCATTAGAAGAAAGTCTAATGAAACCAAAAATAAACATGAAAAAGCGACATGGTTATTTTTTTTATGTTCATGACAATGATAAAATAATTGATAGCTAAATTAATGTCTTGTTAATTTTTTCATTTAATTATCCGAAGGACCGGGTGGCCAATAAAAAAAGAAATAGGATGAAACTACTTTTTTAAACAATAAAAAAAAAAAAAATCAGACATAATATTATTTTTATGTTTCACTGACTAAACGAATAAATAAAGGAGGAGCCGTTTCTGTGAGTGGATGTTCTTCCGCCATCTTTGGCCAATGCTGACGCTAAAACGAGGATTGTGGGAAAATCAGAGCTCATTAATATTCATGAACTCATTACCATAGCTATTCTTACCTGTAAAATGGCATTTCTAGATATCTGTAAAAGTAACCTGTAAAAATGGCATTTCTACATATCTGTAAAAGTATTTTTACTAGTTAAAATGTTATTTAAGATATCAGTAATTCTATTTTCACTAGTTGCAAGGGCAATTTCAGATATCAACTGCCTTTGTTGATATCTATAATTACCTTACTAGTAAAAAGTGAATTCTTGATATTAAGAATTCAGTTGTTACTAGCTGAAATGTTAATACTTGATATCTGTAATTATATTTCATCATGTTACATTTGTTATTTCTGATATCTGAAAATGTATTTCTGATATCAACAATTGGGAGTGTAATTTCTGATATCTAAAATGACTTTTGTTACTAGTAAAAATCACGTTCATTATATCAGAAATTAACTGTATTATTAACTAATAATATGAATAAAAGTCAAAACGGCTTGCCTATTGCCATTCCCAGGATATAAATTCTTGATATCAAGAATAATACTTTTTTTTACTAGTTGAAATTTAATTGCTTATATCAAGAATTAGATTTCTGCAAGTGATGACGTCATTGTTGATATCAGTCCAATTCCTGATATCAAGAATTAACATTTTAACTAGTAAAAATTTAATTGTTGATATCAAGAATTCATATCCTGAGAATGAATAAAAGTCAAAACGGCTTGCCATAACAGTGTCAAAATAAAGTGCCTATTTATACTACATAAATCGACATTTTACGTGTGACATCGATACATCGTATCGTTAGACATTTAATCGATGTATCGGTCCATATCGATGGATCATTACACCCCTAATTAATACAAAAAAGTTTTTCTCATTTAAAATTTTTAAATCTTAAATGGAAATTAAATATGTTGTTTTGATGACTAACTAAAATAAGTTAAAGAACTAAAATTACTCAAACTGACAAAAATAAAGCTAAATAGAAATATTAAAAAACGAAAAAAAATTATGAAAGCACATAACAAAAAAAATCTAAAAAAAAAAACTCAAAATATAAAAATAAAAGTAAAATTCTAAATATGACTAAATGATATAGTGGTCTATTAATAATAATGCATTTCTCAAGCATTCTTTCTTGCATGTTTTCGCATCATCTTTTTTCTTTTGTGAGTTATTGTAGTTGCCTAAAACGAAACCAAAAATCATAAAATTCTGTTACTTTAAAATAAATGTTGATAATAATTTATAATGTCTCAGGGATACTAAAATCACAGTGTAGTAGTTTGTTGTGTGAGTTGTGCACTGTAAAAATAAATCCATTAATTTTACGGACATTTCTGTTAACTCTAAAACACAATGCAATGAAGTGTAAAATTCAAAATATAGTAAAACACCTGTAAAAAATAAATACGGGGAAAATCCTTCAAAAAAGACCGGTTTCCCTTCTACCTTTCGTGTTAGTTTTGACTGCTTTTATTGTCCTCATTTGTAAGTCGCTTTGGATAAAAGTGTCTGCTAAATGACTAAATAAATAAATAAATAAAATTAAAAAATTATACAGTATATTGTGCCCTGTTTTTACAGATGTTTTTTTTAGAGTGTATGAGTATGTGTGTCTGTGCACACGCTAGTTCTCAGGAAAGCAAATTAGCAGCTCACACTCAATTAAAAGTAGGGCAAGTGTTCCAGCCTGTACATATTTTTGGAGTGTGTGTGTGGTGCAGCTAGAGGACGTCCAGTGCAAGCTGCCGTCAGAAGGAGTGTAGCCCAGTGACGCTGAGCTGTTTTTGGGTAGAGTCACAGCGCACGTCCCTGAGGTCATGGAGGAAACCTGGTTCTCTATACTTGAACACGTGTTGCATGTCCTGTGGACGTCATAGAGGGTAAGAGCTCTACTCTCGAGGGGTTCTTGGGCTGCGTTTTACCTAGTGAGCTGGTTTGGATAGCAGCATTTGGGCATCATTAGCCAATTTCTCATGTTGAAATGTTTCAAAGAAATATTTGATTTAATTTGAAACATGCATATGATGTCCAAAAATACTATCTAGGCAGGTTTTGTTTTAAACACAGCATTTGGAATTAAGTTAGAGTTATTGGGTATTTGCTTTTTAGGAAAAACTGGCTGCTGTTCTTCACCATCTGACTGTATGAGCTTTCGTGTGTGTGTGTGTGTGTGTGTGTGTTTATCCTTGTGCTAATCGGGCACTGGCATCATGGAGGGCTCTCCCCCCTCGCCTTTAACATATGGGCCATCTCTCTGGCTTAAAAAGTCAATGTGTGTGTTCATTTTTTGCCAGACATGATCTGACTGTATGAGCTCTCGTGTGTGTGTGTGTGTGTGTGTGTTTATCCTTGGGTAAATTGGGTCTTGGCATCGTGGGGGGCTCTTCCCCATCACGTTTAACATATGGGCCATCTCTCTGGCTTAAAAAGTCAATGTGTGTGTTCATTTTTTGCCAGACATGAACAAAGAGCACTTGTTTTGGCTCCGTAAACACTACAAATCTGTATTAGTGTTACACATTTTTTGACTTTGGTGTACTCTGTTATGTGGGTGCGTAGACTTTGTTATTCTTATTTTGATGGGTTATTTTACTGTAATGCTATAGTGTCTTTATGAGGTTGTTACTTTTTATGAATGATAGCAAATGTTGATCACAAGCTATGATGTTTTGATGTTTTGAATGCTGATTCCCATTATTCTAGGTATAGTTCACACAAAAATGAAAATTTGCTGAAAATGTACTCGGTCTCGGGCCATTTGAGATGCAATTGAGTTTGTTTTTTTCATTGGAACAGATTTGGAGAAATGTAGCATTACAATACGTGCTCAGCAATGGATCCTCTGCAGTGAATGGGTGCCCTAAACTTATACTTAGCCTCCAACTCACACACTGGCGAGTAAAATCTGAGAATTTATTAGCAATTGGCTAATATTAGACATCATTTAGTCGCCAGAGTGAAGATTTAGTCGCATATGTGAGTGATTTACTCGCAATGTAGAGGGTTGCGTAAGAAAGAGAGTCCAAACAGCTGATAAAAACATCACGATAATCCACACCACTCCAGTCCATCAGTTAATGACTTGAGAAGTGAAAAGTTGTGTTTTGGAATAAACAAATCCATAATTAAGGTGTGTTAACTTTAAACCATTGCTATATCAGCAAATTTACATTTTTGGGTGAACTATTCCTTTAACTAGCTTAACCAGCAAGACTTGATTGGTTGATTAGCATGCCAGTGAACAGCTGCCTATCCTAATTTACTAGCTTGACCAGTATGGAACCCATTGAGCCACCTACCTAGACAGCATTTTTGGCCATGATATGCTCATTTGCTATTTTTTGAGACACAGATGCCATGTGCTTGGACACTACAAATGAAAAGTTGCATTTTCTGATTTTTGCAGGCCAAAATGATTGAATTTGCTGATTTTTCTCAAAAATTGCAGTGATGTTTGCTGCATTTTTTGTGGTGTTTTGCAGTGAAAACTCACCAATAAACATCATTAGTAATTGCATATTATTAATGTAATTATTATTATTTGTCATTTGTCTTGCTGACAATAAGAGTACAATCACCTATACATATTTTGTGAATAATTACTGAAATCAGATGTGGAGTCCTGACACCTCTACATGACCGGGCAATCCTTGCTTTTACAATGTTGTGAACAATTTGTTTAGACTTATAGACTTAATGACTTTATAGACTTTCAGGTTATCCTGTTCTCTTATGGATTAAGAGAACAGTGCTTAAAGGAATAGTTCAGCCAAAAATAAACAATTATGAAAAACCATTCACAATCATAATTCATAATGTGGGTTTAAACCTATGCTGTATTATTTTCTGTAGAACACAAAATGTCAGCTTTTGAAGAATTTTCATGTAGATTTTTTCCATACATAAGTCAAGTTACAATAAGCAAAAGAATCATAAAAGCAGTTACTGCTTGATGTTATTGTTAACTGCAACTGAAAGTATTAAAAATAATTTTTGTTAATTGATAAGGGTTGATTTTTTTTTTTTTATTGAGATTTATACATCATCTGAAAGTTGAATAAATAAGCTTTCCATGATGTATGGTTTGTTAGGATAGGACAATATTTGGCAACTCTTTGAAAATCTGGAATCTGAGGGTGCAAAAAAATCTAAATCAAATTAAGTTCTTAGCAATGCATATTACTAATCAAAAATTAAGTTTATATATATTTATGGTAGGAAAGTTCCAAAATATCTTCATGGAACATGATCTTTACTTAATATCCTAATTATTTTTGGCATAAAAGAAAAATTGATAATTTTGACCCATACAATGTATTGTTGGCTATTGCTACTAATATACCCGTGCTACTTATGACTGGTTTTGTGCTCCAGGGTCACATATATCTTCACATCAAAATGTAGTGCAAAAGTCACATGGACCAATTTTATTGATCTTTTATTAGTTGCATGAACCAGTTTTACGTCAAGAGCTGACCGCAAGTTTTTCAGAATGTTCTACTTAACAGGAAAGTAACAGCATATTGGTTTGGAACGGCAAGATGATGAAAAGTTTTCATGAGTAGTTAGGTCTGTCTGTCTGTTTTCAGTATGTGGTATAGTACGTGATGTTTGAAGAACAGCATGAGATCTGGTTTAATCTGTGGAGATCATCTCATGACAGACCGCCTCATGTTGTTTTTTTTGTCATTGTTTTTATTTCTATCTCTGGATCCATCATCCTGTGTGCGGGTGCTTTAATTGGACGTGTCCTTTCAGATCTTGTCATCTTTTCCTCTGTGGGGGCGACGTTATATCTGACATGCTCAGTGGCACATGGTCTTTAGAAGACCATGAGGAACAGGTAAACTGTACATGTTCACATGTGTCTACACGTGCCTGAGACTGATCACTAGTTTGCAAATACAGCATAACTAGTGCTCATACCAACAGGTTGGGATTTGAACAAACTTAAGATGTATATAGAGACTAGGATATCATTCATAATATCATTAATACTTTTTCCCCTGAAAAAAATGTATTAATATACTCTTAAAACCTATAATGCAAACTAGGGCTGTGCGATTAATCAAAATCGTCATAAAATCGCGATTTGAGCATGCGCGATTTCTAAATCGCTTTATAGCACGATTTTCCGCGCCCCCGACCTCCCGCAGTATGCTATCCGAACCAATCAGAATGCAGCGCGCCTAAATGGAGCACGAGAACAGAACAGACCGGGCGGGCATACAAACGTAATGCCAGGTTCACACACTCCGTCTGTGGTGCGTATTTTTTCCGCGCCCATGTTAACGGATCAGAGCGTTCACACTGCACGCGATTGCGGTCCGGCAGTGCGCTGCTGTGCTGCACGCGCTGAATTAAAGTGACAGCGCATTATTCGCGGTAAAAATTAACATGGATTGACACGGAAATTTTGTAATTACACCATAAATGCATATAATTAAAGTCTACTGTTTCACAGTCAACACATGGCTTTTTGGCTAGATTTAAAACAAGGAAAAGTGCACTTTTAGATAAACAAGGCAATAATAGATGGCACTCCTGGTGGTAGTTAAACAAAGTTATATTTATTGAGTTTAAACGTGAATATGTCTATGAAAGATTGTATTACTGTACTGTGATAAAAGAGAATGAGCAAAATGAGTCCGTGCTGCTTCTGCACCGCATACACATACTGTATACACACTGCAGACGGAGTACGTGTGAACTTGGCGCAACAAATCTAGTTCAACATCTGAGGCAACGCCACAAAGAGCTCTATGACCAATGCATGGCAAATAAAATCCCTGGACACGGGATTTTTTTTTTTTCCATGGCTTTTTGGCTAGATTTAAAACAAGGAAAAGTGCACTTTTAGATAAGCAAGGCAATAATAGATGGCACTCGTGGTGGTAGTTAAACAGTTATATTTATTGAGTTTAAACGTGAATATGTCTATGAAAGATTGTATTACTGTACTGTGATAAAAGAGAATCACAATGCTGAAAAAGCATTTTCAGAAACAACGTTTGGATTTGAAATCAAAATTATGGATAAATGTTGTGTTTGTGGTAAACAGCCGCGGATCAGAGCGGACTGCAAACGCGTCCTGTGCGAAAGCAAAATGAGTCCGTGCTGCTTCTGCACCGCATACACATACTATATACGCACTGCAGACGGAGTACGTGTGAACTTGGCGCAACAAATCTAGTTCAACATCTGAGGCAACGCCACAAAGAGCTCTATGACCAATGCATGGCAAAAAAAAATCCCTGGACATGGGATTTTTTATTATTTTTTTTCTGCCATATATGTCTATTCTAGAGACATTTTGTTACACTTTTACTTCGTGATTATTTTGCCTTATGTCTGTTCTAGAGACACGTTACAGCTTTTTGATAAAGCTCTAATTGGTTTTCTTTTGGAAATATGTTTCAAATTCACACTGAATGCATTAATGACTGTAAAGCATGTCTGTGTGTGTCAAAATCGTGATTAAAATCGAAATCGCAAAATTGATCAAAGAAATCGCGATAGGCTTTTTTTGTACATATCGCACAGCCCTAATGCAAACTCTAAATTCCAATGGGATGAGCCACACTGAAGAAGCCATTATAAATCGACTATAAATACACACCTGTAAGAACACTTCTAAAATTATTGAGCCACGTTGTTTGCCAACAGCAGTCAGCCTATATTTGTTATAATATAATAAATATAATATATTTTAATGTGCCCCTATTATGGGTTATGAAAGGTTCATATTTTGGTTTTGGGAGTCCCCAACAACAGGTTGACATGCATGCAAGGCCAAAAAACACTTTATTGTCTCATAATATGCATTTATTTTTACCTTAACATCCACAGAAAAAAGTTATATACTATAAAGTATGACAACAAATTCAAATTTCAATATGAGATAATAAAGCCAAGCACACATTAAGTACTTAGCAGATAAATGCTTAACGTAATATATACGATAATTATCAAACATACGATAGCAAAAACATTACAGAATACTCACCGTGCTCTCTCGTTGTCAATACCTCCGCCCCTCACTTCCGGTTCTGTGGCTGCGGTTCTATGGCTGCGGTTCTGAAACTGCTGGTGCTGCGGGTCTGCAGCTGGATATATCTCGATAAAGCAGCGTTTGTGAGCGCAGTGCTGCTTTGTATACAGCGTTGCCGGGGAAACCGATATTCTTACCGCTCCAAAAGCTGCACCTAGTGGCAAAGAATTAATTTGCATTTTCATTCAGACCAACGCAAAAAGAC
>NW_015659717.1:510472-512880 GCF_001515625.1 Sinocyclocheilus rhinocerous | reverse complement strand
GCAATATGCTAATGTTTCATGTTGACGTCAAAATGAAACGGCTTGAGATTAGTTTTAAAAACGACTCATTTGAATGATTCAGAGTCGACTCTTTCTTTTGAGAGACAATAACTTTATACACATTGCACTTTCAGATTTAAAACTTTGCAGGATGTTTTCATTCACTTAGAGCTGTGTTACACACTGCATGAAAGGTAATTTTCAAAAATCCATAATAGGGGCACTTTAATGTAATAAAATAATTTGTTTAATAATTTTAATTAAGATAGATTATAATTATCATATTATAAACATTATTAATATTAATAATACAAATAACTGCTTATTAAACATTTGTGTCTTCTATCATAATATTGTGGTCATTTAATTTACATACATTTTGAAGAATCGTTTATTTGCCTTTGTTTTTCCAAACCTGTTTGCTGTAAGAAAAAAAGCCTACATTTAGGATAAATTACATTAAATGTGTTAATGTAATAAATAATGTAATATTTTTTATTGATTATAACTGCTATACAAAATTGTGTTAATGTTCTTTGATTAATCAATGAAAAAATATATTACTTAAAACTGTTACATGATTCATCTCTAGTGTCTTGCCTTAATATCATTATTAGCTCTGCTCACCTTTATTGGCACACACAACTACACCCGTATTTTAGCAGCCTAGCCATTGATTAAAAAAATAATACTAAATAATAAATAATGTGTTAAAATGTCAGCACTCTGCAGATCTGAACAGCACACCCCTTTCAGAACCTGTAGAGTAAAGTTTTGGCCAAGCCCAGACTGGCATGGTACTACACACACACACACACACACACACACACACACACAGTACTCAGAGAGGTATTCACATGCTTCCTGGCCTAAGGAGGAGCAGTATACCCATGAACACAGAGACGCTCTGTTCACGTTCAAAACCAACTTCAGCAAATGCATAGCAGACTTTAAGGTGGGCTGACTGGTAATTACAGGAACACAGGTGAAGAAACGAAGGGAGGGATGGAAAAAACAAAGAGGTATGAGATCTTTCTGCTTCTGCTAAAATGGATCAGGCAAGATTAGTAACATCAAGTACACACTAGTACTATTTACTCAGCAGTGTGTGGGCTTTATGCGCGTTTGTGTGTGATTATAGGGCTGCAAGAGATAAAGGAAGAATCAGAGACAGAGCGAGTACGCAACTCAAAGGGCCACCCAGCGGGACACACACTCATGCTTTTTATACACTAGGGTCTGTCCTGGTAAACATGTTTGATGCCAGGGTGTCTGGAAAGCATTGAATTCTATTTTAAACTAATTATAAAATAGCATCACGACCAGTAACACCGTTATTAGTTTGGGGGCGGGGCTATCTGCTTGAGCATCTGATGTCATGTCGGGAAACCTGCTTTAAAACACTATTTTTATTATTATTTCATTAGAGGAGCAAATTTAAACATTTTTCAGTCTTTTTCCACAATAAATTATAAGTCACTATTAAAATATCACTAAATTCATAATTATAAATCGGCTAATAGGCCTGGGCAATATTGAAAAAATAAAATCTTTTTTTTTTTTTCCCCTCAGGACATTTGATCGGTTCAAGATTTCATTTTTTTTTTTTTTACGTTTAACTAGTCAACTTAAAAACGTAACACGAACATGATTCAAGGAACATTTTTTTAACCATCTGGTTAAAGAAAGCACGCATGAAGTTCAACAGGGTAGAAACGTAAAACAAAGGACTTGTTACATATCTTTGCAGAAAAGATGCATGAAATATGAAGGCAAATATTGCTCAAGCTTGTCTCAAACATATCCTATAAGATCAGAAACATAAAAAGGAGAGTGCTACATATTTCTTAGCCACAATGTAGACATTTAGTTTTAGAGGTCAATTCAAAATTACTAAAAGTATAAGACCAGTTGACTATTATTAACAGTAAATGTTTTGTAAAAACAAATAGCAGCAGCTTTCAGCCTGTCATCATCATGCAAACATGAAATATCAGACATGCAGTAGTAACTCTTTACAGGTTGTCATTCCACTGTGCTGATTTTCTATGTATGTAAACGTGCTTAATGGATGTGTTTTAGCATTGCACTTGTGTCTCACTTTTTTATCACTAGGTAACACCTAGCAATATGATCTACTTTACTGTGGCAAAACATTACATTTGAATTAATCGATACAATCAGAAAATACATCCTACTCATAAGAAGCTGTAAAGCTGCAGTGGTCTTTAGAAAACTTAAAGGAGTCATAAACTGAGAAACCAAAATTCCCTTGATCCTTTGACATATGAGGTCATTGCACTATAAAAACATCCATAAGTTTTAAAACTCAAAACTTTGTCGTTAGTCTAAAAACAGCTTTTATTGAAGGCAGTCTGCCAAAATGACAGCATGTGGAATGTACGACT
>NW_015659717.1:455430-508559 GCF_001515625.1 Sinocyclocheilus rhinocerous | reverse complement strand
TTTTTTTTTTTTTACGTTTAACTAGTCAACTTAAAAACGTAACACGAACATGATTCAAGGAACATTTTTTTAACCATCTGGTTAAAGAAAGCACGCATGAAGTTCAACAGGGTAGAAACGTAAAACAAAGGACTTGTTACATATCTTTGCAGAAAAGATGCATGAAATATGAAGGCAAATATTGCTCAAGCTTGTCTCAAACATATCCTATAAGATCAGAAACATAAAAAGGAGAGTGCTACATATTTCTTAGCCACAATGTAGACATTTAGTTTTAGAGGTCAATTCAAAATTACTAAAAGTATAAGACCAGTTGACTATTATTAACAGTAAATGTTTTGTAAAAACAAATAGCAGCAGCTTTCAGCCTGTCATCATCATGCAAACATGAAATATCAGACATGCAGTAGTAACTCTTTACAGGTTGTCATTCCACTGTGCTGATTTTCTATGTATGTAAACGTGCTTAATGGATGTGTTTTAGCATTGCACTTGTGTCTCACTTTTTTATCACTAGGTAACACCTAGCAATATGATCTACTTTAATGTGGCAAAACATTACATTTGAATTAATCGATACAATCAGAAAATACATCCTACTCATAAGAAGCTGTAAAGCTGCAGTGGTCTTTAGAAAACTTAAAGGAGTCATAAACTGAGAAACCAAAATTCCCTTGATCCTTTGACATATGAGGTCATTGCACTATAAAAACATCCATAAGTTTTAAAACTCAAAACTTTGTCGTTAGTCTAAAAACAGCTTTTATTGAAGGCAGTCTGCCAAAATGACAGCATGTGGAATGTACGACTCTATGATGTAATAGTGCGGATAAGCACCGCCTCCGCAGATGATCATCAACACCTGCTTCTACAGTGCTGCCTGTTTAGCCCCGCCCACCGATTCACGCATGTAGCGTTTACGAGAGAGACGAGCGTGCAGGTCTATGCAGAAACCAAACTATAAAAATGGCTCTGAAGACAACAAGATGCTGTTCAGTGCCAAGTTGTGGAAGAACAGTCTTCCTTCTTTGCCTTCCTTCTGATCCCAACGTTAGGAAAGAGTGAATGAACTTTATTTTTAATGAAGATCCAGACCGTGTCAGTAAGAACTCGGTCCTTTGTTCACTTCATTTTTCCGCGGATTCGTTTACAAAACAAGGCACAAATCGACGTGGGATTTTCAGAAAGATTGAAACTAAGAGGATGCTGTGCTGACTATAACAGAGCGTTCTGATGAGGGGGGTTAAAAACAGGACAGAAAATAGCCTATTCTAAATTGTGATGTTTTTTTGATGCAAAATCTTGATAACATTATAAGTGGACCTCAGAGAACAATTAAACAAAAAACAAAGGCAGTTCATGACCCCTTTAAAGAAGTAATAAAAGCACATTAAAATCATTGTGATATTCATGACATTTGTACATTTTAAATTACCAACCAAATAATGTGGAATAGTTTGTAGGTCTCGAGTGACATTAGGAGGGTCATTGAGTTCATAGAAACCCTCTCACTCAAGACCCACGTGTTTTAGCGGTCTGTGTTTATGCCCGTCTGAATACTTGCCATATTTTCCTCTTCAGTGGCACATAGCCATGAGAAATACACATCTTCACCATGGTACCCGTTCCCTGAGTGAGCGAAATGAAGGGAGACAGATGCATTACATTACCCCCCGAAAAAGGCTGTCATTTGTTGATCACGTGTGTAAGTTTTTGTTTTGAGTGTCATCGTATGATGTGCCAGCATGAACTTAGCTCTCACATTGACAAAGGGCCGTGCCAGACTTTAGTCACATTTACACTCTAATCTGTTTGTCCTGCATCACATCAGTCATGGCCTCATTCAGAAAGTAGGCCATTATCAGGAGAGCACTGCTGTATCACTGTCACACAGCCACAATGACTCACTTCCTGTCATGAATTTGCCGATCCTAAATTTATATAATGTTATTTTTTTTTAATTGCATGAGCAAAGACTACTAGTTTACACTGACAGCGACTTTATTTCTGGAGGTCATCGGGTTGTTATATTGTTATCATTTCGATAAATCAAACAGATGCTAGTCATGATGGTTAAACAAACAGAGCAATGTTTTGATAGCGGCAGAGTGTTTAGACTTCTTGGAGAAATCACCCAACTAATCAACATAGGAATGGTTTACTTGTAGCTGTCTCTGCATGTTAAGATGGAATAGGAGAAAGTATTTTAACATTTAACAAATAATTAAACATTGTCACAAACTACACACTTCACCTTAAAACACCTGACGAATTTGTCTCCGTAACGCTGCGTGTTTCTAAGCATTTCAGGGGACCTTTAAGTAAACATTAACAGTATTGAGTTTATATATTGAGCCGAATGAGTGTAATTTTGGTTTTAATTGAAGTTAACAAAATACCATTTAATTAAAATTAATATTAAAATTTGAATCAAGTCTGAAACTAACTAACCAAACCATGACCACCTGTTTCAGAAACATATATGTCAACACAGGAAAGAAAATTGTGTTTATCAAACCATTTTGTATGGTATTTCAGGTTCGCTCTGTTACAAAGACAAAATACTAAATTTAATTTAGACAACAAAACACTACACACCTAGTACATTACAGGCATTTCTTTTTGACAGCCATCTCTCTCTCTGTCATAAGTTTTAAAGGCCGCTTATGCTAGCTCGCCCTAAAAATCGCATCTGTTAGCTTACTGTTTTCTGTAAACCAAGAACCGAAAGCCTTACGATAACAAGCTTGTTTTTGTTCCTCAACTATTTCATCCATCTCACAGTTCAGCGAAACTCTTCCCCTCGTCTCGCCCTGTCACGCTAATTAAAACGCCCTGACTGCTAACCCAATTTGACTCTCCATGACCAAATTGAGTTAGCTCACATTTCAAACGGATCTTAACTCTATTTTCCTCTTCCTTCAAATTCAGCGGCTTCAAACATATTTTTCCCGTCAGACGTTGTTGACGCAGCGACGGGGATGACAGAGATCTCAGTATAGGAAACTAAACACTGCGACTGCCAAATCGATTCTGCCACAGACACGTGTTGATGCGCGAGTGTTATGGAGTGTGTTTGTCAAATGTAGTGAGCGGTTTGGGATATATAAGAGTGTGTGAGAGCTGCCATATGGACTGTGGAGTATTTTCAGCTCATATTCCCCACATCAGGTCAATAAGGTCGGCCTGGAGGTCAGAGGTCAAAAGCTTTGACCTCGTGAAGTTAGATGAGGAAAGGAGAGTGATATTCCCTCGTGTTCGGCCACACACACACTCTATCGTTCTCATGTTCATAGGTTGGAGTAATTGAGTATTTTAGTTGTACTCTAAGTCTTTGCAAATGCACACACTTGCACAAACAAGCACATGCATAGTTTTATATACTTTATGTTCACAACATTCCGAAAGCAGTGAATGCCGACGTCTCTTTGGGTTCCATGCTTGACTTTCCCATGACAAATCCCTTTAGGACAACCCACCCCCGTTCCCCTTCTCTCTCTCCATCTTTCTCGTTCTCCTTCCCAAATAGACCTACTCTTCTAAGTGTTCTGTGGTAAATTAAGTGTCTGTGTGCTGTTTGTTTGGGAACAGTGTGTGTTTGTGGTGTGTTTTTGTGGGTGTGTGTGTATGTGATGCTCAGACTCTGAAATCCAGTCACACAATGACACCTACACAGATTTCACCAATCTGTCTGCTGTTTTTATCTGTCCTTCTCTGCGCCACTCAATTGCTAGTTATACAACAGTTAGTTCCAGTTCATTTTGGGGAATCTAGTTTTAGCTAGATGCTAAACATAATTAAGATTAGTTAAACTTCAAGGTAAGTTTCTGAAAAAGTAGCTATAGCTCTGCTACAAGACACTTACAGAGTCAACTTAATACTAATAACTAATAACTAAAATGTAAATGCTGTCATCATGTATTGTCATTCTAAAACTGTCTCTTTAAAGGGGCGATATTGTTATTAAAATGTAACTATCCAATGATATAATGTCTAATTTTGTCAGTGCTGTATTGTTTGGCAAGTGCTGTATTTTCTACAGACAATGAGTGGGTGTTTGAATGAGTGAACTCGTTTAGGTTGATAGCATTACATTTGAACAGATACATTTACAGTAAATACAACTTAAAAACTGGAATTTAATTTAAATACATATTTCACTATAAAAAATGCTTCGCAGTGACTTGAATTGGCGAGCAGTTGTTTTATCCATTCTTTTACATGCACCAACCGAATAAACCGGCTCAGTAGACGTTTTAATGCTACATGTGAGAGAAAGAACGGATTATGAAGAACCAGTTTACTAGAATTAGTTGTAATTAGCAGTGGTGCATTTGTACCTCAGGTGTCGTCAGTAAAGCTTTGCAAGTTAGTAGCATCACAAATTTTAGTTTAGTACTGGGGCCAGTCTGTTAAAGGGGTCATATGATGCGATTTAAAGACAGTATAAGTCATTATAATCCATATTTATGTCCTGGATGACTGGATGCATCGAATGCCTCGTTTATAATGGGTTTTCATGTTTTTGAATCATCGCTCCGACCTGACAGGGCATCATCACAGTATGGTAGGGGCGTAACATTTCTGTCACACGCTTGAGGTATTCGGCCAAACACAGTGCACTGGATAGCTGGCCAATCACAGCACACCTCGCTTTTTCTGACCGATGAGCTTTGTAAAAATCGACACGTTTCAGAAAGGCGGGGCATAGAGGAGAAACAATAATGTACAGTATGTGGAAAATAATGTGTTTTTTGAACCTTAAACTGCATAAACACATTTCATTACACCAAATACACAAAATAATGTTATTTTTAGCAACATCATATGACCCCTTTAATCTGATTGGTCGAGCAGCGTTCTAATAGTTCTGTTATGTAGTCCACTTTTTGGTACACCTGACCCAATTGTTCTCTTGGCAGAGAAATATAAGCAAAAAAGCTGCCTATATTGACGCAGTTGTGCTGTTTATAAGAGCTATATTTATTAAAATCGCATAAATTGTGATTGCGTTATTGTTTAGTTGTCTGTC
Organism: Sinocyclocheilus rhinocerous; assembly: GCF_001515625.1. NCBI lineage: Eukaryota > Metazoa > Chordata > Actinopteri > Cypriniformes > Cyprinidae > Sinocyclocheilus > Sinocyclocheilus rhinocerous. Next base: position 503,527 of record NW_015659717.1, on the reverse strand, counting down.
ACAACATATTACACACTGTCCACATATGTACACACTCACTGACGGATTTGGTTCAGTTGTTGTGTAAGAAGTAAGCACTGTACGCGTGGGCCGGTGGCTTCAATGCATCTGTGATGTGTGTGATTTTGGGGGAGAGGAAGAGGAGATGTTGGAACCCTGTGAAGCAAACTGCATGTTGTTTATCTATAAGAGCAAACGAGCAAAACAGGATTATAGTGAGAGAGGAAGGGAGAGATGTAGTTTGAAGAACAAAAGCACATGTGACTGGCTTGCCCCCTCACACCCGCACACTGACTATCTGTGTGTGTTTCCTCTTTAGCCTCTGAGCTCCACTGAGAGCTTAAACTCACATTTATCTTACTCCTGATTGGCTGTATTCATGTTTTCATAAAAACAAATTTTTAACTGATCAAACTAATAATTTCATCATTACTTCCCTTCGCCAAATAAGTAACACCATAATTATTTGCTAATACCATTAGATAGATAGATAGATAGATAGAGGTGGATGGAGAGATAGATGGATGAATAGAGAGGCTGCAGACTGATAGATGGATAAATAGATGATAGACTAAAAGATGGATGGATAGATAGATGGATAGATGGATAGAGAGATGAATAGATGGATAGAGTGATGGATAGATGGATAGAGATGAATAGATGGATTGAGAGATGGATAGATGGATAGAGATATGGATAAATAGATGATAGACTAAAAGATGGATGGATGGATAGAGAGATGGATAGAGAGATGGATAGATGGATAAATAGATGATAGACTAAAAGATGGATGGATGGATGGATAGATGGATAGAGAGATGAATAGATGGATAAATAGATGATAGACTAAAGGATGGATGGATGGATAGATGGATAAATAGATGATAGACTAAAAGATGGATGGATGGATGGATAGATGGATAGGGAGAGATGGATAAATAGATGATAGACTAAAAGATGGATGGATGGATGGATAGATGGATAGAGAGATGGATAGGGAGAGATGGATAAATAGATGATAGACTAAAAGATGGATGGATGGATTGAGAGATGAATAGATGGATAGAGAGATGATAGATGGATAGAGAGATGAATAGATGGATAGATGGATAGAGAGATGGATGGATGGATGGACGGACGGTTGGATGGAGATAAATAGACTAAGTGAAATGTACTTGATCAATAAATTGTCTAATCAGTTACTGTCCAGTCAGCATTTGAGCTGCATTCACTTTGACAGTTGATTGGCTTGTGAAATAATAATAATAATAATAATAATAATAAGTCTGCTTCAAGGGTTAAGAAAATCTCAGATATATGTTTATCAGTGGTCTGTGGTATTAGATCAAGTGGTCAAGGTGGTAGATACTGTAATTACACCATAAAGCATCTTTCTTCTTTCTTTTCTACTAAACTGATTAAATGCAGTTTTTGCAAGAAATATACAAATTGCATTTGTTTTGTTTTGTTTCAGGACGACTCTTAAATATGTGAAATAATAGTGTTTTCCCCATCTGCTGCATTGAGTTTTAATATAGAATGACCAGTCACGTGACATTAACATCTCAGATGATTGGCAGAAAAAAAATAAATAAAATGGGTTCACATACTTCCAGGGGTCCTTCCTGCTCCTGCTCCTGCTGAGCAAGTACCATTGAGATGAATGGAAATGCTATAGATCCTCAGGTATATTAGAGCTGAAGGTGAGGTAGCTTCTGCATGTTTATTTGAATGTTTACATAGGTGTAATAAAGACAGTTAAAGAGGGAAAGCGCAGTGGGGTTTTTTCGTTTGTTTTCTCTCCATCACTATAATGCAGCACACGCATTACTCTCTCTGCTCGGCTCAGTGTGAACGCTGCGCTGGTATTTCCTGTTTATGCTGTAGTAGAAACGCCCATTGAACTTTTCCAACATGCCCTCTTTCTGCACTCCGGCCCCCTGTCCAGCCTCAGCATCCCTTTGTGTTCAGTGCAAATAACACAATCAGCGTGGCCTGCACTGGCCAAGATGTTTGGAGTCTTTTGTGGTTGGGTTTGTGTGTTTGTGAATGAGTGTGTGAGAACCTCAACACCTGCATCACAGATGCTTATCACCCCTCTGAAGATAAATGAGCTGTTGTATTCATTAGTAATCACAGATTAAGTCACGACTGCATGCTGGATACTACAAGGATGGCTTTTGGTTTAGTTAGTAATGAGAAACTATGAGAGTGTTGAGAACAAATAATGGGAGGCCTTGTTTATATCTGATATGTAAGGAATCAAGTAACAAGAAGTGGATTTGAAAAATTATTTGGTTTGTTAAAATTATCTAAATGAAATAATAGTATTATTAAATGGTTACTGGTTACCAAATAATATTTTCACTATGGAACAATATAAAAAGGTTTGTTCCTGTTTTCTTTTTCATTCTACTAAATTCCTCTAACAGTTTTTATTCCCTGATCATTTTTGAAAAACATTTAAGGATCCTGATATGTGTTGTCTGTGATGCATCAGATGCATTAGTGCAACACTTCAAATGCATGAAGAACTGTCAAAAGTTTGGGGACAGTAAGATATGTTATTTATTTGAAAGAAATCAGTACTTTTATTCAGCAAGGATGCATTAAACTGATCAAAAGTGGCAGTAAAGTCTTTAACACAGAAGATTTTTAAAAAATGCTGCTCTTTTGATCTTTTTATTCAGCAAAGAATCCTAAACATTATCACTGTTTCCACAAAAATATTGAGTAGCACAACTGTTTTCAACATTAATAATAATAATAATGTAATGTTTCTTAAGCAGCAAATCAGCATATTAGAATGATTTCTGAAGGATCATGTGACTCTGAAAACTGGAGTAATGATGCTGAAAATTCAGCTTTACCATCACAGGAATAAATTACATTTTAAAATATATTCACATACAAAACTGTAGTTTTAAAAACTTTAAAAAAAAATATATATATATATATATATCACAAAATGACTTTTTACTGTATTTTTGGATCAAATAAAGATTCTCCATAAAAAAAAAAAACATAAGTAAAAACTCTTACCAACCCCAAACATTTGAATAATCATGCACAATATATTCATGTATATTTGAGAGCAAAAATATGGCACTTTTTACCCAATCAGAGATCCTCCCTTAGATGAAATGCATTTGAGAAACATGTTAATATCAGGTGTAAAATACGTCCAGAGTAATGAAAGACTGAAAACAGGTAAATATAAGAAGATATTGGAAAGAAAGAGCAGGGAAATATCCATTACTGCCCACAACCAAACATTGTTACAGCGTCCAATCCCACACTGTAACATAACTTTATCCTAATATTTATACCAGCTAACTTTCTCAACTGAGGCAGAGAAGAATGATGTGTTGTTCCTTGTGTTGAGATTATTTACAGGCCTGCGACATTGTATTTACTCAACACCGTGAATAGACTGTTGACATTCGGCCATGAGACAGTAGACACAATGGGTGGGAAAGACCACAGCAGGCACAGAAACGGAGAGAGGAGTCTGTGCGTAAAAAGATTCCGATCAATAGGTGGACAGCCACTTGAATAAAACAAAGAGTTTGTTTTTATAAATGAGCCCAGAGTGGAACTTAAGGAATGGAGGGTAGTGAAGTGCTTCTTTAGTTAATACAGGCCTCTCGGGGAGCTGAAGATGTATTGTTTCAAACGCCGAGAGTCTGATCTGATCGAGTCGAGCGGATCGAGAACGGTCCAGGGGAGTGGCGTTCCAAGTTCATGTGTGTAAGTGTGTGTGTGTGTGTGTTACGATGGCAAGACTCGCATTCCTGCTACTGTAACCCAGAGGAGGGCCGAAAGTAGCCGCCTTCCCCCTCCCTCTCTCTCCTTGTCTTTCTCACCCTCCCTTCCTCCTTTCCTCCCTCACTCTCTCGCTCTCCCTCTCCGTACCACTTAAACGATTGCATGGTGACGGTAAGAATTTGAGCAGAAGTTAATAACCTACTGATTTATGGAAAGCGCTTGATTAGCTAAAAATAGACATTTTGAACGGCAGACACTTGCCTCTTCTCCTCGATTTGGTTGTTTTCTTCTCCGTCTCCAGCTGAGGGAGGTGTCCTCTATATTCTCAGTCACCCCAAGCAACCTTACAGATCGCCGTGCCACCTTTGGGTATGCCAGGGGTAAGTATGTCTACTGACCGTACGCTCAAACATATGCTATGCATCACTGTCTCAGGTGAGTTTAGAAGGTCATGAGCAACAGGTGTATCTCAAAGGATGCAGCCGCTTGTATTGAGAATATATGTTTGCTCATATATGGATTTAAATGGCTGATTTGTTTCTTGTAATGTTGGCGAAGTCTTGTCACCTCAGTGTGAACAAGGTACACGAGGCTGCGCATGTTGTCTGGTTTGTTTAGTGGCGCTTATATAAAGTGGTTAGAAGTTCTTCAACTGATCCGTTTGTTGCAGTATGGTGGGAAGGAAACTGCTAGTCTGGCAGAGTTCAGATTAACGTGTGCACACAGAGTAGCACTATAATCTGGATTAATGATCTGAAGGTGGTTTACACCATTAATCAAGCCAAACAAAGATGAGTGGTTTGTGTGTGTTTTAAACCTACACAAACACACACAAATTGTATACATTCAGCTAATTGTGTGCACATGTGCTTGTATGCAAATATACACACCAAATGTAAACTTCTAAGTGTGTGTTTCTTGTGTGTTCAGTTGTTCAGCATGTGTAGCTGATAAATTAATATAATTGTTACATGATGAGGTTTTCATAGTATTGTTACAACATTTTGTTAATGTTGCTGTAACATTTTGATAGTGTCAATATAGCAGTCCATAGTGGATTCCTGTTTTTCCACTCTGCTGGAACACACTGTCTGTTCAACCTTTCCTGTTGTGTTTCTCATACACACTCCACCGCAGTGGCCTGGATAGTGTGTGTGTGTGTGTGTGAGTGTGTGTCTGCTCATTGTTGTTTGTGCTTTGATCGAAATAGTTACAAGCAGTCCTCTGGTACGAAAACAATTTCCTTAGACTAATAAATATTACAATTGTTATTGCTTACCCTTTCTTTACCTAAGGCTAAACACATTGTTTAATCATCTTTGTTTTTTACTTGCATGTATGAGCTATTCTTTGAAAGAAAATGAGAAAGAGAAAAGTACTATGCCAACCTTGGCATTGCAACCACACATTCCTGTCTATTAGATATGGATATATTTACAGAGAGTTTCATGTTCAGCTCTCAAGTACCCACAGGATATTGCCAGATATGCTTCATAGCAAGAATACTAGGAACATGATAAATGTTTTTAACTTCAACATATTACAAAATAATTGAATTGTAAAATAGACTTTGTTTGGTTGATGCACATTCAAATGTTTAAAATGTTTCAATAAAAATTGTTCTGCTAATATCCAAATATCTGTTTGCTGTATATTTTATTTTTTAGGGTATTGAGTTGTTAGTAGCATGTTGGATCTATTGGTTCCAGCTATTTGTGTGATGGGAGTTGCTGCTTATGTAGAGCAGTGTTGTAGTCGAAAACTTGGACAGCGTTCAAGACCATATTTTCTTGTCATGGACTTGAGAGCATGTAGACTCAATCCTCTTCTGGTCCTGGTCTTGACTATAACACTGATGAGGAACATTTCAAATCAGTCACAAACAATTCCATTTCAGTTTTGATGCTGTTTTTAAAAGCACCTGCCTATATCGGTAGAAAAGAACAACACAGCACGTGTTAACAGTATTCTCCATTTGTGTGTTTCAGGGACGCCGCTCAAAGATGGCAGCCTGCTCCTGGATCCAAGGCTGCCATGTTGGTGAAAGTTAACAGCATTGGAAGAAACCAATCTCTGGGTCCAGCTACTGCCCACCAACTTCTCCACCTCAACCCCACCAACACTAGCACTTCTCCCAAACCAGGTTACACAGCGCAACTTGACAGAACCGGTTTGCTCAGTAAAATGGCAGTTCCTGGAGACTCCAAGCAGGGTTACCACCTCAAAAAGGGGGATGCCAACTTCTGTCTTGTTTTGCCCTCTTCTAGCTCTTCCTCTTACTCTGCCCACCAGCGCTCTGGTGCAGGTACACCTCGCCCCTCCTCTCCTCAATACGGAGCTACACCCTCAGCACCCATCTACGACGAACCTCCACCCATTGACCCCCCAATTTACGATGAACCCCCAGTGGAAATGGAGGTAGAAGGTGCGCACCACTTACACAGAGTTCCCTACCCCACCAGTCACAGCCTGCCGAGAGGAACCCAGCCTCCTAAACCCCTCCAGTTCCCCCATTCCAAACACATCTGCAGCTCCTCAGCTAGTGAATACAGTCCGGCCGGCTGGGAGTGCATTAAACACATGGTGAACGTGGATGCAGCTGCATCCAAGCACCAGCCCCAGACGTCTAACCCCATCGAGGGGCCTTCAAATACAGCCAGTCCTCAAATCCAGCCCCAGTCTCCAGTCTCTGCCCAGATTAAGAAGGAAGTCTCTGTAGAGAAGAAGCAATCATGGAGGCTGTTGGAGCCCCGCCACAGCCGTCAAAGCAGCCTGGCCTCTCATGAGTACCCAGGCCCTGCTGCCGTCACGTATCAGGACTCTGGCTATTCCACTGGGCCGTCCCCAAGTCTGCGAAGGAAGAACCGACGTCGTGCAGCTCTTGGCACTGGGTCGGGTCGACCCGGATCGGTGGGCAGCAGTGGGGAGTTGAATGCATTAAATGAGAAGCTGATGGCGGAAATGAGGGCGGTGGTAAACCGTTCCAATGCCCTTCATGGAAGCAAGGCCAGTCTGGACACTGAGATGGGCTCAGAGGCTTCTGGAAGTACTTCCCGCTCCCCGGTCAGTTCATTGAAGATGGGTGCAAGAGGGGGTGAATCGAGGGAGGATGTGACATCAAGTTACCGATCACTGTACAGGGGCGGGGGCAACAACCACAGTGACGTCATTCTGTCGCCACTGGTGACAGATGGTCTCGGAGGCCGGCAGAAAAGGACTTATGAGAAAGTGGATTCGCTGGAGAAGAGCGTAACATTGCAGACCAGCTTGTCATCCCCGGAACCACCAAGGTCACCTTCACAGGTACCAACACTTTTTGCAGCTGTCCACTTGCTTGAGTGTGTATGTCTGGAAATGTTGTTATGGTCGATCCAGTGCAGCAATCTGGCTTACTCCCTTTTCTACCAAGTTTTTCCTTTGTTCCTTTTCTTTAATTACCCTTTCCTTTTTCATGACTCTTCACATTCGATGGTCCCACTGTGTCTAATAGAGTTCCTCGGAGTGGAAAAGCAAAGCAACGCTTCCCATCCGGTCGTTGTAGAAACTATGCAGGAGATGGCGAGGCTGGGGGTTTCCTGAGCTGAAGAGGGTGTGAATGTTCCATTCTAAGGAGATTTACTTTGTCTGTCTGTGTGTGTGTGTTGTGCTTAGATTAAGAGGATTGTACAAAGGTCAGTTGTTGTTTTTCTCATGAAAGAAAATGTGCAGGAATAAGGGGAAAATGGTGAGTTTAGTGAGCAAGAGATTGATGGACAAGGAGATGTAAAGGAGTCAAAAGTAAAAGATCAGCTATAAGTGCGCGTGTGTGTGTGTGTTTGTTTGTTTGTGGAAGATGTACATATGGGAATCGGGTAGCAAGTAGGTCAGTGTAGAGCTAGAGCCAAATTACTTTTTCAGACAATCATTATGGATGACTGTATTTAATGTAGAATATGTTTTATGTGGATGGACGCATACTGGTCATAATAAAGGCAGAAAACCTATATCATTTGTTACCTGCCATCACCATTCAGCCCACTTTGTAGTGAAATTTATTGCAAAATTGCTGCTTTTTTAAGATACCCTCTCGCAATACTGGAACTATCTGCAGACATTGGAACTCGAGTAATCTGCTTCGTTATACAATGGAAGTCAAGCAGGAACACTTAACCCCAAAGTATACTTCATTTTTGTACATGTACGTTAGCGTATGCATACAGTCACACACAAAGGCTTTTAAAGTATACTTCATTTTATAGCGTTCTTGAACACTGGCGGTCGACATATGCGCTCAAGAAAAGTTCATCTTAGTCCAGTGTCTGTGCTCTTTATTATCTGTCTCTTTCGTTTCATTTTTTACTCTGAAACAGCAGCCTGGGCCAGTGTTGCCACCTTGTGGAACAACTGAATACTCTAAAAGAAATTGAATGCGCATGTGTGACCTGCGCGTGGTTACAAAAATTCAGGTGGTGCACGTACAGTATGCGCGTACTAGTCTGGTGACGAAATTTGCGTCATGCACTGCACACGGACCCTCGTGTATGCTTAAAAATGAAGGGATGCGAGAAGTTTTGATAGACCTGGTATTGCGAGACTCCTAGTTGAGTGTTCCAAGTCGTCTTTTTTTCCTGAAGCAAATTAAAAATGACATGGCTTGGCAAACAATATGTTCGGATGTGTTCTTCTGGCAATCCAAATAAATTAATACGTGTTGAAAAAAATCCTCTCCCTTCTACCACGTGCTCTCTGTTCTCTGCAGTGCCTCCTCCTAGCAACAATAATTGCAGCCATTTGAAGCGCAAAATAATTTAAGAATGCTTTTTTTCGGCGTTAAATAATGGAGCAAATGCCAGTAATTTGACGAGCACAAACGTTAGTAAAACGCGTTGCAGACTTTGGAGTGGCCTAGTCAAAGTTCTGACCTGAATCCTATTGAGATGCTGTGGCATGACCTTAAAAAGGCGGTTCATGCTGGAAAACCCTCCAATGTGGCTGAATTACAACAATTCTGCATAGATGAGTGGACCAAAATTCCTCCACAGCGCTGTAACAGACTCATTGCAAGTTATCGCAAACGCTTGATTGCAGTTGTTGCTGCTAAGGGTGGCAAGGGTGGTTTTGCTTTAGGGGGCAAACACTTTTTCACACAGGGCCATGTAGTTTTGGATTTTGTTTTCCCTTAATAATAAAAACCTTCATTTAAAAACTGCATGTTGTGTTCACTTGTGTTATCTTTTACTAATATTTAAATTCGTTTGATGATCTGAAACATTAAAGTGTGACAAACATGCAAAAATATTTGAAATCAGGTAGGGGGCCAACACTTTTTCACACCACTGTATATACGTTGCATACGCACAAAATGGGCATAGAAATGTGCGTTCGCTGTTTTCCACGCACGTATCTGGATTTATAAAAAATAACTTGCCGTAAATATGTGCACAACGTACGGACGCTCTTGACTGTGCGTACGCACTCTTTTTCCTGGAGTGAGAAAAGTAATGAAGTAAACAAGGATTTTAAACTCTGTTTTCATTTCGATATACACATTTACATTAAATATCCCACTCTCATTAATGGAGATAAGCACTGAAATTACATAGTCATTACGCAGAAGTTATACCAAAATTATATGAATTTAGAGATATTTGTAGTTAATGCGCTTAATCAATTTTCCTGTTTGCCAGTAATTTGACGAGCACAAACGTTAGTAAAACGCGTTGCGTGATTCATTTGAATACTCTCCTCCCATAAATTTTGTGTCTGTAAGGAAAACTCAGACAAATGCATATTCAATAAGGTCAGGCGCAAAAATAACTGTGTCCATGCCTTTTCAGCACTAATTCGTCACTGCGCGTCTTTAGTAAAACCTGACAGTACATTTTAACGCCAAAAGACTGTTTGCTGTTAGTAAAACTGGCCCCAAGTGTTTTGGATTCAGGCTCTACATTTGATAGCATTAGCATGCGTGTTAATGCAGTTCTTGAAGTCATTCCCACATGAGTGCTGGAAATACTGGAACATAAATTAACCTTTAGTCTGTGCTCCACCAGAAACAACCTGTTCGTTTTAAAACATAACAGAAATACAAGCCCTGGGGCGCGAGAACAGTGATCAATGATGCGCACTTACTTCGATATTATGGCGGACACTGCTGGATTCGGTGGTCGGTTGATGTTGTGTGAAGACATCTCCACAACATGAAAAATACCACTGTATTTGAAGGATATAACTTTAAAAAAAAAAACGTTTCTTTTTTAAAACACTTTGTCAGTGACAATTGTATTTACACTGCGATAAATAGGCTATAGGCTTATCTGTTTCCATTAAAAATAGCTAAAAGGTGTTCACCTTTTCAGCAAAACTGCATACATTTTATTTGATTTGAATTGTTTAAAACAATTGAAATACTATTTGGCCACTGAGGTCAAGTATATTCTAAAATAGGCTATTTATCTGAGAACTAAACAGTTTTGTTTTTATGGATATTTTGATATATTCTAAAACATAGGCTACTGGATGATTTTGACAATGAAAATGAATGTGGCACAAATGGCATTTAGTCCGTATCTCATATTTCCTTTATGTCTTGTACCTTTGATGGTGTTAAACATGGTGTCACGTGGATGGGAATATGCATGGAAATGATATGCAGATGAGGTTATGCATCGTAAAATGAGATGTGGTAAGCTCCATATATGGTGATTTCGGGGAGGAGACGGGGTGGAGATGCACGTACGCACAATCTTCCCCTGACTGGGATTTATAAAGGGATTTTTGCGCAGGTTCTGGCGTACGCATGGTTTCATAAATCGGAAAACTTTTGTGCGTACGCAAAATCTAGCTTTTGTGCCTACGTACACTTTTAGAATGAAATCTACGGAGAGTTTTATACATGAGGCCCCTGGTGCTATTTGCAGAATAATTGAGAAAGGAAAACAGAGACCAGGCCAGTCGCCTCATTCACACAGCCAGGTGTTGTGGTTGTACAAGACAGTCGGCTCTTACAGCTCACTGTGATTTGGCACATTCGGGTAATGTGTTTCGATGTGTGTGCTGACAGTTCCATTTGTCATTAGTGTAGTGCTCCACATGTGGTTTGGCTTCTCCTGGGGAGCATAAGTTGGAGTTAATATTATGGATCTTAATACACTAGGAGAGATTTGTCATCAATCAAATGATCATTAACCATTAAAATAATTACATCCGTAAAGCTAGGTTAAAATGACCTTTGCCTTAAGCACTATGTAGTCCTATGTTAATGTTTGTGAATGGATAATGTTTACTCAGTATTTCAAACACGGCCAAATTTAGAAACATGTCAGATTTAACAAAAATACACGTTTGCCTATAGTATTCAGCCTCCTTTATATGTCTGCTGGCCCTTTGGCTGTCTTCTTGCCTTTACATGCCTCATTACCTTCATCAGTCTTTTTTCTGTCTCTCTCATACTTGCACATCTGATTAAAATACAACAATAAACGTAAAGGCTGAGTTGTGAGGTTGGAAACATTGACTCAATGATTTGGTTCAGAGCAAGCTCATTACATCTTGATGGAGGCAGAACCTCACAAATGTCCAGAAACATGGAGAAACACTCCATTCTTACAATTTAATATGACCACATTGTTAAATCTGTATCACTTAGGGCACAGTGTCACATTGACGTAATGCCAGGGGGTGCCAAGACATGAAAGGATACCCTTATGTTACAGGAATATACCACAAATGTAACGTGCTAGTCGATATAGATACTGCAAATACAGATGATATCATGTTCATAACATGTCATCTCTCATTGACTGTTTTTGTAACCATAGTAATGTTAGTATGATTGTGTTTGGTTGTGTCACATGCTTGGCTGTCACCACTGAAATAATAAAGAATCAAATAGCTCACATTTCTCTTGTTGTTTTTGTAGATTTGTCTGTCCACATTTAACGTGAAACTGCAGCGCAATGTGACACGATCACATCACAGTTTTTCGTAGTCAGCCATGATTCATTTATTCCAATTGCTCGTTGGACATTGGTTATCACAGTCTGAGTATTTGTCTGGTCATGAGATTTCAAAATAGCTGCCTGACCCACTCCATGTTAAATAAAACAGCTTTTAGTCTATTTGAAAACCACAATCGAATGCAAGCTTGCTTACATTTTTCAATCCAATGGCTACATCTCAAAATCAATCATGAATAGAACCAAGTCCCACCCTAAATTTTTTTCTGTTTCAAAAATCTGTTACCAGTGATGGGGTAGCGCATTACAAGTAGGGCTGTCAGTCGATTACAATTTTTTATCTAATTAATTACAGGGTGTGTTAAATATTTAGGCTACAATGGCCTAACAAAGTATGGAACATAAAAGAAGATAATTTGAGAAACATCTTAGTATTTTTTGTTCATGCAATGAAAGTCACTAGTGACCAAAACAGCTTGGTTATAAACAGTATTTAAAATACCTTCTTTTATGTTGTGCAAAAGAAAGTAAGTCATTCAGGTTTGAAACAACATGAGGGTGAGTAAATGATGACAGAATTTATTTTTCTTTCTTTATTTTTGGTGAACTATCCCTTTAATCCCTTTAATTATACATTTTTTTTAAATAAATGAAATGATACTCTAAAGAAGAACCTAAAACTACCAGCAGGTGGCGGTAAATGTCTTTATGAGTCAGTTCGTTCAAATGGCTGATTCATTCAGGAATTAAGTAAACGGCTCTCTTTATGAATGGGCTACTGAATCATTGGTTCACACGATTCATTCAAAACGCGGATTCATTCACCCTCTGTGTTGCTCACCAGAGTTGCCAAGTCCACGTATTATACGCGACTTTGGGCTTTTTTTTTTTTTGTAAAGTTACGTGAAAAAACCCCGGGTCGAGGGTTGTGGTTTTTTGGGCTTATTTAATAAATATGGTTGCTTGTTAGGGAAATCTGACAAGCAACTTTGTTTCTTTATGTTCGCCGTATCATCCAATGCATTGATTGACACTCTGTCTGCTCATAGTTAATAGCCAACCAGTGCAATAATATAAAAGTGCTGCAGCGTAATTTGCCAAATGTTCCGCCCCCTCCTCCCCCTCATTGGAGAAAAATCAAGAAGTAGACGTAGAGGAGTGGGATGACTTTCTTTTAGCCTATTTTTTTATGTTTACAATGTTTTTGTAATGTATTAATTATCACGGGCTGTAATAAAAAACAAGTAGTCCTATACTAATACTAAGAGTAAATATGGTTCGAATAGTCAATATTTTAGTAGGCTATAAATAGGTGGCTATGTTACAGCTCCCCTTTGAAGCTCTTGTGTTTGTCTCCTTTTCCATCTCTCCAATCCTATTCTGCTCACAGGTGATTGGAGATGAGTTTTGTTCCCACTTTGTTGCAGTTTGCTGATTTTTGTAAAATAACTTCTGTTTTTGCTTTTCAGATAAAAGAGTGGTTTCAGTTTAATATGTTGCAGGCTCATTTATTGGTAATAAATAATTGATGATAAATAATATTGATGATGATAAATCATCAAAAAATATTGGGCTTGTGTTGGTCTTGTTTTTGAAGCTGCGGTTGCTTATTTATCTTGCGTGAGTTGGCAACAGTGTTGCTCACAGACGCACAACAATTCTGCTGTGGCTTTTAGGTAATATTGTAGTTGGCAAAATTGAACAAAAACACAAAATTGTGTTTAAAATATAGCACAATATTAACTTCTTATTTACTGAACTGTTGTACTATAAAATCACATTTGCACTCGTGTTCTTCGTGACAAAAACAGCACTCCTGTGATATTACTCTCGCTGCTCATGTGGTATCGCTTATCATATGATATAAATATGAGACAAAAACTCATACAGAGGCATTTTTTGCCCTAATATATTGAATTTTAGGGCATAACTGCATTTATGTTGTTGCCCTGCATCATATTTGTCAGTCCACTGTATGAAATGTAAGATGATGTACAGGTCTGGGGGTGGGGCCAGTGCGTTAACTGCGTTAAAATATTTTAATTGCGTTATTTTTTCATAACTAATTAATTAAGTTAACGCATTAAACTGACAGCCGTAATTACAAGTAATGTGAGTTACTGTACATAATCATTACTTTGTAACTAGTAAAGTATCGCATTACTTTTTAATTTACAAGAAAATATCTGTTACTTTTTCAAATAGGTAACGCCAGTTACTTTGTTTTCCGATTTATGAACTTACAGCTCTTCTGTCGCAATGTTGAGAGAAATCTAAATGAATAAAAACAGTGAAATGCAAACTCAGAATATTACTCAAACCTGCAATAATTAAATAAGTTAAATAACACAAATATACTTTATGTATTTAATCCCATTTTATTAACCAATGCCTTTGCTGCCGACATTTATCCAATTCAACCATACCAAGAGGCCAAAATGGCTTTAGATAAACATAACATTTGTGTTTCATTTATTTTTTTTTACTGCTGAAGAGTAATGAACTTTCTTCTTCTGCATCCTATTCTTCATGCAATATTGAATGGCAGCACAACTAAAAGGTTTGTTTGAGAGTGAATTTACATTGCCTTAAGCCTGAGGGAATGAAAGGGCTTTTACATTTGCCAAAATCAAAATTTGTATATATTAAAACAAACAAGCAAGCCCAGATCAGAAAAAGTAACGCAAAAGTAGCGTAACATTACTTTCTGTAAAAAGTAACGTAACACATTACTTTCCGTAAAAAGTAACTAAGTAATGCAATCAGTTACTTTATCAGGGAGTAACAATATTGCATTACTTTTAAAAGTAACTTTTCCCAACACTGTCTGTTACACTCGCATGTATGCTACAACAAGGAAGAACATATCTATTGCTACTTTCGTTCCATCATGACTGTTCCATCATGATACTTTTTATTTTAGAAATACTATTCCTTTATATGTGTATGTGAACATTTTTAAATGAGAGAAAAATGCATTAAATTCAGTTATTAAATTCATTTTCTTCAGTGTGGAACCAGTCGGACAGGGATTTTTTGGAGCATTAATGAGTTAGGAAAGAGGAAGAAAGGAGGAGAAAGAAGAGGGGAGGCAGTAATGTTTGAAGTTGGGATGCGATTTCCATATTGGGTCACCTATTTAGGGAGAGAGCGTAATCCATGTGAGCCTTTCCAGGTTCCTGCAGGGAAATTGAGTAAGCCAATCAGCTGCAACCTACGCAACACACGCACTCGGATTCAAGTGCCTGTGGCAGTCATGATGATGCAAATAAACGCTAGAACAGCTGCATCCGTACTGACATCATTCTGTTTCTCAATCTTTCTTTTTGTCTCCAGACAGGAACACTGGAATCCAAAACTCAACAGGACATCTCGCCCCAGGACTGTGACCATGACAGAGCGGGTCGTGGAACCGCCCACCTCAGCCATAAAAACAACAACAACAGTCCCCCCCCTCCTTCCCTTGCCAGCACGGGTTCTGGTTACCAGTACCCATACACCACCCTCTGCAAGCCTACACCCGATGCCAACATGGAGGACTGGGCCAGCAAGAACCTTAACCAGCACACGCAGGGACTGTTTCGCCGGCGCGTCTCCATTGCTAATATGCTCTCGTGGAACCGTGGCTCCATTAAGAAACCAATGCTGATCACCAGCGACCGGTCTGTCAAGAAGGAAGCCTGCGAGATGTTCAAGCTGGTCCAGGCCTACATGGGCGACAGGCCAGCCAGGTTGGACAAACGCCATGCGGCCCTTCAGGTGGTCACGAAGTGCTGGGGGATGCAAGGCTTGAGGGATGAACTGTACGTGCAGTTGGTGCGACAGACCACCGGAAACTTGAGTTTGAGGAGCTTGGAGGCGGGCTGGGAGTTGATGGCCATCAGCCTAGCATTCTTCTCGCCTTCGCCCAAGTTTAGGCGCTATTTGGAAGGCTACATCCAGCGACACCTTGAGCCCAGTAATGATAAGAAAAGTAGGTCATTTCAAATATTTATTATAGATAAATTGGTTTACTTTGAAGGTTTATGTCTAATGCAATTGCATTCATACATTTATAACTGCGGTTTAAGTGTCCAGATACTGTCACACCCCATTTTTTAAAATAGGCAATAAAGTGCACTATCTAAACTTAAATTGTTGTAATTTATGAACACTTTAGAATACAGACCTAAGGTTGGTCTCTTTTTAAAGAAGAAAATCAGCAGATTATTGCAAAAGTGGATTTTTTTTTCATAAAATTCAAGTATCAAAGACGTTTAAATTTACTGTAAAGAAAATGCGCTATACTAATTTTATTTTATTTTATATATAGTAAATATTTTACATAACAGGAAGTTTAAATTTACTGTAAATAAAATGCACTATATTAATATTATTTTATTATAAATATTTTACATAACAGGTTTTACTCTAAAATTGGTATAAAATTAAAGCCTTGTGTCTAAATAAGTTATGTTCCAAATTTGAAGTTGATATGAAACACATTGAGGTTCCTGTGAGATTTTATTTAGGGTGTTATACCACAAACAGCCACCGGGTGCCATCCAAACTCCATTTAATTTTTTAAATGCATTTTTCTGTCACAAATCTCAAAATAACCACCAAATATGGAATCCTGAGACTCGGACCTTTCCAATGATATGTATTTTGTCAAGATTATAAAAGGTTTTGATTGTAAAATACCGTAATACATTTTGTAATATGACAATTGACACCGCCCACTAAGGGGGAGGAGACCGCCAAAAGATTTTAAAGTACCATTTCCATGGTAACACAATGTCCGATTTCAAAATGGTTTGCACAGGATGAATCTTGGGCTTCTAAGCTTTCAAATGATATATAATTTAGAACTAGTGTAATACAAATAGGACTAATGTATTTCTTGGATAGTCCAGTGTTTTTGTTTGTGGGACAGGGAAAGGACACACAGGGGAGTGTTTATATTTTAGGCTGTCCCATATGGATTCAAAGCCTGAAACACTTATATACATACAAACAGAGCAGGCCAATATTGGTTACACTGCTAAAATTATTATGGCATTGTGCCTACCCAAACAGGATGCAACGCTGTGGAGGAGAGAAAAATAAAACGCAGGGGTTACTGCAGGTCAAACGTCACAGGTCATGGAACAATAAAGTCATGTATTGTTCGGACGGACTGTTGGAGCATATGAGTGTTCAGAATTAACAGTTTTATTGTATCTGACAGTACTGCAGCACATCATGGAGCAGCAGGACATAAAAAACAAGAAGAATTCAAAATCCGGGAAGAAGAGGAGACAGAACAATGAGGAAGAAGAGGGTGAGTTTATGGTGGAATGAGTCATTTACACAGACAATCAGGGAAACATGCGTACAGACATGAGAAAACTTCAGGAGAGATTTTGGCTGGGAGTTTAGAATTAAGGAATTGGCTTTCTTTTAATTCATAAGTTGGTATTTAAAGTGAATTGGCAACACCCGACAGGAATATATCATTCTTTCTTTTTATCATTCTGTCTTGTCTATCTTTCTATCTATCTATCTATCTATCCATCCATCCATCTCTTTCTGTCTGTCTATCGTTCTATCTGTTGTTCTATAGTTGAATCCGTAGTGAATGCTGTTTCATGTTGTTTTTCGTGTTCTGTAAGCTAAAGCATCCTTAATCTTTAACTGAAAGAGAGGCTCCAGTGTCAAGGGGGTTTGGTATTCAATGTAAATAAGGTAATCTTCCTGGTAACACGTTTGGCTGAGGAGGGAGAGTATTAATGATGCTTTGGGTCCGCTGGTGGAGGAGGGCCACTCAAAGAGAGAGCAGCTGGCCAAGCACAGAAGGGGAGTATCCCCCTCCTCTCTCCCTTTCTCACTCTCTCTTTTAGAGTCAAGATTAAAGCTTTGAGCAACAAGACATTCTGCGAGTCCCACGCTTCCCTGGCCCGTAGCCAGACTGCGCAGGCAAAGAGAGAGAGAGTTTGTGGGTTGAGAGGCAACAAAGATCCTGAGAACGTCTTTCAGTCTTGAAGCGAGAGTGATAGGAGATGGAAAGAAAAAGGCGGCTTGAGACAAAAAAAGGAGAACGGGACATTTTTATCAGGTTACACCCTCAGTGGCTGCCATCCAACTTAACCCTCAGCTTGTTCTTTTAACTCTCTTCTATATTCCTCGCGCACACATTGAGCCTTTCTCAAGAGCCCCGCTCCAAAACAAAGAGTTTGACGAGACAGCTCTGCGTGGGCTCTTAATAATGCAGCTTCAGCCTGGCCTTGGTTAATTACACTGTGCGCTGTCTTCACAGGGGCAGTGCCATGAGACATGTGCTCTCTTCACTATCACCAGTTAAGTAATGACCACTGCCACTGTTTGAGATGGAAGGCTTAAATGTACTGTCATTACCAATATATCATTTAGTACTAAATACTTATTACATGGACAGTACATCTGGAGCAAGTGTTCATGGATCACCTTTTGAGGGATTCGAACCTATGGACTTTGCCACCAGCCCCGATCTTTTAGTTCATTAACTGTTTTACATGTGATTCATCATTTTATTACTACCCTCTGACTGACTTTGATGAAATCGTTGCACTGACTGATACATCACAGTGTGAACTCAGCGAGGAGTTCAGAAGCACTCAGCGGGCGACAATTAGCGGACTGCATTTCATATCTGAAATGGGAGTGAGAGTGTTGAACCCTCTGGTGCTGGTGTCCACTTAAGTGAACATTTTAGAAGCAATTTTTAATAATTAAGGGTAGGGGTGTAATGGTTCAGTATTGTTACGCTACAGCAGGGGGAAAAATGTAACTTAACTTTTATTATTAAACAGTGGTTTACTAAACAAATTGCTCTTTCTTTAAATAAATTCAATTATAACTAATATTTTACTAGGGATAAAAATCTAGGGAGCCCTTTTATATTACTATAAGGTTACAGTTAACAATAGAGCCCAAACATAAATTCAATTACTATTTATTTTTAAATATAATAATAAACACTCAACTTAAAAAAATTGTATGCAAACATGTAAACACATAATGCAGTTTTTAAATTAACTTCTAAATTATAAAATTTCTTGTTGAAATATATGGCTGTCATAACTTGTTTCTTAACAGATTTATTTAAACATATATTAAATAATTAAGACATCACTAACAGGTAAAGTAAAATATAATGGGCCAGATTATAACAGGAAATTAGCGTGAGAGCGCAATTCCAAAACAGCGCCAATGGGGGTGGAAATTTCTGCGGATGATTAACTGACAACGTGCAAATAAAAGAACCCAGACGCAACATTTCATTTACATATCGACCAACGCAATATACCAAGTGCAGCGTAAATAAGCAGAGCCGATGCTCACCAGGTGCGGGTGATCTACTTACGACCATAGACTGTATAAAAACATGGACGTAGTGTCCGTGACGTCACCCGTAGATTTCCGAAGAGCGTTTTTGAAGCTCAAAAGTTGGCGGAGCCGGCCGTCGCCATCTTGGCAGCGTGTCACCGCGCGTCACTCCCAGATAATCGAAAATGGGCAAAGATGCGGGAGCAGGTTAAAATGTACTTAGTTACTGTCCGCCTCTGCTTACGACACAGGTGCAAAATAGTTTAAGACATGCTTTTTTGGGGCATTAAAACAATGGCGCAAATACCAGTAATTTAATGAGCGCAAATGTTAGTAAATCACATTGCGTGATTCATTTTAATACTCTCCTCCCGTAAATTTTGCGTCTGAAAGGGAAACTTTTACAAATGCATATTCAGTAAGGTCAGGCGCAAAAAATAACTGTCCACGCCTTTTCAGCGCTAATTCTTCTCTGTGCATCTTTAGTAAATCCTGACAGTACTATTTTAATGCCAAAAGACGGTTTGCGCTGGTGCAAGCTGTTAGTAAATCTGGCCCAATGAGTCTTAATATTTCGCAAAATGGTCTTCTCTAGACTTAATTTCTCTAGTGAACTAACAAGCTGTGGATACTGATGACTTGCCTGAGGTAAATGAAATGCTACGTGACATTTTGTTTTGATGCAGTTGAAACACTGATTGAGAGATTACATGAGGCATAAGATGTTCATTCCTGTTTATTTCAGTTAAAACTAGTAGTAAAGAGAAAGGGATGATCGCGCTCACTCACGCTGTGCTGTCGTTTGAACTAAAGCGTTCATACATCGCTGTATGAACGCTTTAGTTCAAACGACAGCACAGCGTGAGTGAGCGCGATCATCCCTGTCATGCCACATCATCCCTGTCACGCCACATCAAAGCATGGCATTATAGTTTGAATTTCCTGAAAAAAACACACATAATATGAAAGATGAGACTTTGTTTCTTATCAAAAGTAACAGTAAATAAAACTGGAAGTTTCCAATGAAGTTTCACTTGTGCAGTAGTTTGCTGTAGTTGTTCGGTGCACATGCATACCGAACTGAAAAATTTTCGGTACGAATGCGTGTAACTTTACTCTCCTAATTCAGGGTACATCATCATTTTCAGACCACAATGGTTGATAATCATTGACCTTTAACCATAATTTTATACTTTATGTCATTGTGCCGTTTTTGTGCTTTTCCCCATTAATCGCATAAGATGGGTTGTAGTTTCATCAATTGGGTACAGCAACACTATAGGTTTCATGTGCCATTGGCATACAATGAACAAGATCATGATATTTGAACTTCATGGTAAAGATTACAGGATTTGTGGGAGGAATTATGGTGGCATCCATGTTTGTAAGAGTGTTGAGTTCCAGCTTAGCCAGAAAAACAATGGCTTTTCAAATCCCAGCGTCGTGTGTTGTTGTGGAAGCCAAATGTCAGGAATGTTGTTGTGGTTCTAGTGGATGGAAAATATAAAGGAAACATTTCACTTGTATCACACTGCTGTCACTAAACAGTGTTCACTTGTTCATGCTGACTGAAGTGCTGCCGGTTTACTTTAGTCATCCCAAGCATTGTTTTGGCTGCAGTGGAGCATTCCATGTGACACCTCTGCACCTTCCCGCTCTCTGACTGGATGCTGGTAATGTTCTGGAACGGCAGAAGGAATGTGGTTTTACCGTTGCAGGGCCTCACCAGCTGTCCGTGTGCCCCAGGAGATGGCATTGTGGAAGGGCTGGAGTTCACAGGCCCTTTTGAAATAGAATAAACACTCTCAGAGGACTTTATTATATGATGTGGCACTGTTTTCTTTTTTTGTAAGGCTCTTTTACTCTCTCGCTCTTGTTTCAGGATGTTTTGTCGGGGTGTGACCTACTCCTGCCTCCTGTTAGAGGTACATTGTGGGGGGAAAAAAACCTGTATGGGCTCAAAGGACCGCCGTTACAACACTGGCACTATTTGTATGCAAAACAGCCCTCATATCAGCTCGTTTCATTTCTTATGGTAACTGCTGAAGCGTTCAAACTGTCATTCTTTATCTTTAAGAGGCCGATGATAAAAGTGTGTTTAACTGTAGGATAAGATGCAACACACATTCACAAATGAGTCCAAGAAGATGGGTGATGAAAGAAAGGAATAAGTCCAATAAATTAGCAGTACTGTATGATGGTATAAAAACAGGTATATATATATTTATATTTATATTTATATTTCTGTCATGACAACTCTCATGACAGGTAATGTACATGACAATGTTAATGTATTTGGTCTTGGTGGAATAGATCTTCTACGCTGCTGCTGCTGCTGCGGCAGAGCAAGTACCGAGACTTGCTAATACACTGCCAATACATCCACAACATGCTGCTGTGAGCATGTAAGAAATATTGCTGCTGCAAATATAACATACATGAAATTACCCCCATATAGCGTACAGGAATCACCTCGTAGCAGATCTATACGGGTGGAGCTGGGGAAGGTGGAGCGTTTCTGAAGCAAGCTGCAACTGCTACGGCAAGCACTAGTCATATATTTGAATGTTGAGCAGCGAGCTCATTGGCTACCGATACAGGAGAGAACCAATCAGCTGTGCCATGTGATAATGATGTCATTAGGTCAGATTGAGTTAGATTACATGAGTTGTTCAGGATACTTTTGATGGATAGAAAGTTTGAAAGAACAGCATTTTTTTAAATAGAAATCTTTTGTAACATTATGAATATCCTTGTCACTTTTGATCAATTTAATGCATCCTTGCTGAATAAAATTATTAATTTCTTTCAAAGGAATCATACAGACCCCAAACATTTGAATGGTGTATCATTCCCATGTTATAAATTCACTGATTTTGGTCACAAACCTCTATAATACATAGTGATAGAGGTATGATGACTGATAAAAAGATGGAGGGAAGAGGTTCACACATCAGGAAAGGTAAGAATAAAAATGTCAAAGGGAAACTAGAGAATAGAAGCCAGAAGTGAGAAGTGAGGCAGACTCTTGTGAAATATCTGACCTGCTCATCTAACATGAGTTTACAGCTTCATACACACAAGAGTCATCAAAACAAAAGCTATAAATCTCATCGTCTTCGTGATTCACAGACTGTGCCTGATGGCAGTAGACAGTCTCATACAGAACCACCTGTTCCTGTCAGGTCTGATATTGGGAAACTTTGACGACTGTGTGCGTTTATCTGTTTTATGAGGGTTTTGTTCAGACCATTAACTGAAAAAAAAAAAAAAAACTAATTTGTCTACATATGGACTAGTTTTTAGTTAAAAGTACATCACTTGCCATTTCTGTGGAATTTACTAGCAATTTCTGAGTAAAAATCTTCAAAGTAAATCGTACACTGAATATCCTTTCTCCAGATTTGATGATGAGTTACTACAAGACACATTCAGACGGTTTCTCCAGTACCTCAGCATGCAAATGTTATAGATATGCCTGCTTCATTTGACTGCATAATCCATCATATTAATCATGAAAACTTAGCTTTATGTTTGGACAATCATTCAACGGTCTCGTGTGAGGTTTTTTAAACTTTGCAGAGTTGTTTCAAGTTATTTCAGCTGCTACGGTGAAGAAAGAATGCTATTTTTGTTTTCATAGTGAGCTTGTTTGACTGAGCATTTTGTCTTTTTAGATTCTTATCGTCAACATTTGTCCCATATAAAACTGTTACTCCCTCTTCCCGTCCGTATGTTTGTCTGAACGTGTGAGTAATTGCTGTGAAGAGCCCTGAAGCCTCTCTGTGTCTGTTCTTACTGTCTCTCAGGCTTCAGTTCAGGCCAGTCAAACCTCAGTCACCTGTTCGCTGTAAATCTCTTTCAGACCCGTGTAACCACGTAAGGTTGTTCAGCCAAAGAATGAGTCACGTTCCCAAGAAGAAACAAGGGAGGGAAGTGCTGTGAGAGTGAGTTTAATGAAACAGATAGCGCCTCGCACTGCAGTGTAAGTCTTAGAGGTCAGTGCGTATTAGCCAGAGTCACTAGTAGCTGTATCGCTTTCACTTTAATATCAGTGTGAGCGATATTTCATCTAGCGGAGCGTGGATGACAGGTTCCATTAGTACTTTAAACGCTGCTTTCCCGCCAGTTTTTCTTGTAACAGTTAAACTTCACGCCTCATGTACCTTGTAGCTGTGAGGAAACGTTCACATCTCACTCGAAATGTTCACTTCCAGCATTCTCCCAGCAGGACGTTGAGCAGTCATGCTTAGCAAGAGTGAGGGTTTCAGTTTTCAGCTGCTGGAAAACACTTATATGCATATGAGTCACTGAAGTTGGTTTTGAGTAAAAAGAAGAAGCCCTGTCAAGTTCTGGATTGGCGAGTAGCTACTTGCACAGCACCTCATCGGTCTTTGTCTTTGTGTGACCTTCTGTGTTTGATCTCATGTTTTTAACTTGATCGGTTAAGCAAATGTATTTTTTCTGACCGTGCTGTCAAATGTTGTTGTTTGTGTTATTTCCATCTCCAACTGTTGGAATGCCTGCAAAATCCTATTACGCCCCTGTCACCCAAAACCTTTCTCTTTCATAACATGTTCGGCCATGAACTCTGAAACCATAGAAAATGAGTGGAGTGGATTGGCTTTGTTTCTAAAGACTTCTTTATTGATAAATCCCTTAGGAAAGAATTTTATGCTTAGGACTTTGATACAAGTCACAAGGCTCATTCACAAGCCAAACTGTGTTTCTCCTTAAGGCCTTTGAATTGCAGATTTGACCAGAAAACAAACTTACATTGGGTCACTCAGTGGTCAATTATGTCATTTCCTTTCAGAGTTCTGTCATTGGTCAGTAATACTGCATATTAATTGCCTTTGACAGGTCTCTCCATCAGCACTTACGCAAAGTACTGCTACCGTAAGCTGCAAAAAGTGGCCATTACTGGGGGCAAGAAGGTAAGAGGTTTTTTATGATAGATTTTTTAAATTTTTTTTTTTATGGATTTAATTTATTATTATGGATTTTATAATAATAATAATATCAGTAGATGTCAGTTGATATCAGTAGATGTTAGATTTATTTAATTGTACTGCACATTTCCGTATTAGTTTTAGTTTTAAATTACAACTACTGGCAATTAACTTTCACTTACAGTAAATCTGCAAATAATCAAATAATTACTAATAACTCTCTTAAAGGTAATCTTTAGCTAATCTCTAAATTAATATCATTTTTTTAATACATACATTATAATGTAATGCCTAATTTCACTTGCAGCATTTAAAATTATTGATTTTAGTTTTTAGTGTTTATTTTATTTATTTAGACAATATATTATAAAGGGATAGATTATCAAATTCTCTCATTTACTTACCCTTATGTCATTCCAAACCTGTACAAGTTTTTCTTCTGTTCAACACAAAAGATATTTCGAAGAATGTTGACTTCAATTGCATTTTACTCAGCAATTGTTTGGTTACACACATTCTTCAAAATATCTTCTTTTATGTTCAACAGAAGAAATAAACTCATACAGATTTGGAACAACTTGAGGGTGAGTAAATGGTGACAGACTATTCATTTTTTGGGTGAACTATCACTTAATATCGGACATTTAATCGCATAAAAATAATTCTCAGCTTGTCATATCAAATTTTTAACTCTAAAAAACACGCATTGCTCCACAGCTCAGATCTGAATCCAGCTGTGTTTAATTTTAATAGGCAGGCTATGGTTCTTCATCAGTTCTTGATTGCAGCATCGACTCGTAACATGCTCAGTGACTCCTAACCTGGTTTAACCAGACACGTAGAATTTGCATGATTCCATCATGTGATGTCAAATATAATTAAAAAGAGTTTTTCCTGGGAGTATTGTTTATTTATAGATGCCGGCACCGCTGTTAGATCGTACCCAGGAGTCTCCGAATGGTCAACAGAAGCAGTATATGGTGCAGCAGTCTAAAATTGGTCACATCTGTGAGCAATCACAGCACCGGGCCTTTAGGAGCACTCCATGAGAATTACTAATCCACTAACCCAAACTAAGAAGAAAAGGTTACAACAACCCCCCAGGCCCCTGTGTAAGACTCGTCCATGCACACACGCTTCACTGCTAACGGCACTGGCACTAGCAGAAGCTGTTTCCCCTCCCTATTTGTCCTTTCACCAGTCCCACCCTGTAATCAGCCATCCCACCTCTGTCTCCAGCGTTTTTACTGGGTGGGCTATTTTTACCTCCGCACCACACAGCTACGTATTATCCCGCTCAGCGCTGATCTTTCATATTGTGTTACAGCTGAGATAGTGTCCGTCTGTTCCACATAGTTATGAGGGAAACCCAGTCCAATCAACAGATGTTTCATGTGTCAGTGGAGGGTTGATATTCAAAACTTAATTCTGTTTCGTACTGGAATATTTCAGACAAAAATGAGGATTGTCATCATTCATTCTCATGTTTGTCTTTCTTTGTATTCTATGCAAAGGATGCATACGATGACCACAGACTGTCAAGTTCCAAAAATAACAAAAGTTCCAGAAAACAAAATACTCTAGAAAAGTATTTTTGAACATTCTGGTCAATGCCAATAAGCTGATAATTATATAAATTTTATGACTGATAACTGATAAATACTCAATATTAAAATAATTACTAGTTTGTCTGAATAAATATATATATATATAATACTTTAAAAACTAAAATCATTTGTTTTAAGCACTACAAGTGAATTTAGGCATCATAACATTTATAACTAAAAAGATTACATTTAACAGTGTTAATAAATTATTAATGAGTAATTAACCTTAAGTGAATGACAGCAAATGTGATTTAAGTGTAAAAATAAAAGTTACAATTAAATATACAACATTGGGCTGATACTAAGAAAAAAAGGATCAAATCAAGTTCAAGTTAGGATTTTTTTTTTTTTTTAAAGAAATTAATACTTATATTCAGCAAGGATGCATTAATTTGATCAAAAGTGAATATAAAGACTTGCATTGTATACAAAAAATATTATTTTTCAAATAAATGCTGTTACTTTGAACTTTCATTCATTCGTTCATTAAATCATCCTGAAAATAAAAAGTATCGTGGTTTACACAGAAATATTATGCAGCAGAACTGTTCAACATTGACAATAAATGTTTCCTGAGAAACAAATCAACATATCAGAATAATTTCTGAAGGATCATGTGTCACTGAAGACTGGAGTAATGATGCTGAAAATTCACAGGAATAAATTACATTTTAAAATATATTAAATTAGAAAGTTATTTTAAATGTGTAACAATATTTCTTAGTATTACTGTTTTTACTGTATTTTGCTCAGATAAATGCTGATTTCTTTAAAAGATTTTAAAAATCTTACCAACCCCAAACTTACGAAGTACGAAACTGATAAGTTATATTGTTCATTGAGTCTATATAAATTTGATATCACTACATTTTATTAGTTCTTTTAGTCAAATTGCAGTGACAAGTGACAAGTATGTACAATATTTGTTTCATCTGTAGGGTCTGAGGAAGCCCACTTTGGAGGAGATTGATCACGGTCGGAACGCCATCGTGACCCCGTCTCTGTTCGACAGCGCTCTGGAGGAGATCATGGAGAGGCAGAGTGAGCTCTTCCCCGAGAGGAAACTGCCCTGGGTGCAGGTGCAGCTCTCTCAGTATGTGCTGGCCCTGGGTGGAGCCCAGACGGAGGGCATCTTCAGGTGGGACATAGACAGAGAATCTTATGAATTATCATGGTGTTAAGTGTCTCATATGTAGCACATTATAATGTAATTCAAACTCCGCTAATTACTAAACTACATAGCCATCCTGAAGTATGAAGTTTTTACTTTCTCATCCCTTCTTCATCATCCATAAAATTACCGTATTGGCCCGAATATAAGACGACCCTGATTATCAGTAAAACAAATATATAAACATAACATATTTTTCTTAAATATATACATGCATATATTTTCTTTTTATATACATAAACACACAGTACACACTCACATATTATGTAAACAAAAACTTTTTGTTTGGATGCGATTAATTGTTTGACAGCACTAATATATACAGTATCTCACAGAAGTGAGTACACCCCTCACATTTTTGTAAATATTTTATTATATCTTTTCATGTGACAACACTGAAGAAATGACACTTTGCTACAATGTAAAGTAGTGAGTGTACAGCTTGTATCTACTTGTTACTTTGCACTTTTTGTTATAAAATGTTTATTTACTATTTATTCAGGTTTTTAAGGTGTCTAATATTTTGATACTTAGGGCCCTATCATACACCTGGCGCAAGTGTTTTTGCTAGTTTCAGCCCAACGCAGTTCTCATTTTCCTGTCCTGCGCCACGTTGTTTAAATAGCAAATGCATTTGGGCGTGCTGGTCTAAAAAAGAGGTGTGTTCAGGCGCATTGCCTAATATATATATATATATATATATATATATATATACACACACACACACACACACACACACACACACACACAGCAGGCCTATTACAATATGAAAATGCGTATTTTTCAATTAAAGACGATTTATAGATTTAATATGGGCTGCTTTTGTTGCTTGACACTTTTTATTGGTCATTTTGTATTTCAAGAATAAGGTCTAAGGTTAAGAATAAGCTATTAGTTATGAAAAATTGTTTTTCTCTATTTTACATTACAAAAGTGAAAGACGGCTTCCCCTTATTGATCAGGTCTCAGGTTGCACGTTTTCTTGCGCAGCTGGATGTTGGACTCATGAAAAATAATCACGTTGTTTGTATTTGCCAAAACTGATTTACTGAAGTCAAAACACGGACGGAATTGGCGTTAGCATGAGCGCCGCTTGCTGTGATCAGTCAGTGGTTAGCAGTCAAGAAACAGGACAAGGGAGGTCACGTACGGGACATATAAATTAAGCCCAATATACAGGACGTCTCGGCTAATATGGGACGGTTGGCAACCCTATTTAACAGGGACATGTTTTCTTTCAATCCTGTGCATCACGGCTCTTTCATGCCATCTTAAGCCTGTCACATTGGCTCCACCTTGTGGTCAAATAATCCAGCACACTATTCTTAGCTGGGTCCCACATGGTTCACTTGATGTGGCTACAGTGTAGTCAAAGTGTGGAGCGCAAGGGCTGAGGGCAGCATTTAGGACAGGGTTCTTAGTGCTACTGAAGTGTCCAAACACTTATGGTTATTAAAAGAGGTAAATAGCTTTCAGAAACAGACGTATATGTGTATCATAAGCAGGCTTGGCTGAAGCTGTTGTCTTCATTTTGTAGAGTACCGGGGGATATTGATGAGGTGAATGCTCTCAAGCTACAGGTGGACCAGTGGAAACTTCCAGACAACCTCTCTGATCCCAATGTCCCTGGTGAGAATATCAAACATTCACATTTATATCTCAAACAGCCCTTACATGGAGAAAGTGAGACCTTTAGACCAGAGGTTTTCAACCTTCTGGACTTGAAGGCCCCCCGTTGTCTGACATTATATCCCCGAATATATTTAGGCTACAGTATTTCTGCTATAGTTATGACAAAACTGCAGAAATGTATTAGCAGAAGCCAGGGCTATTCTATTAAATGCATTTTGTGATTCCAGAAGCTTTTTTTTTATTATTATTATTATTAAAAACAATTGTTAGTGATGTGGAAAAATTTGTTTACATCTTGATTTTATTGGGGAGGGGGGGATTAGAGTTAGATTATTTTAAATATGTGTTAACTTAAAATATTAATATAATTATAATAATAATAATAATAATAATTAATATTCATAATTTATTCATTTAAATACTCTGACCTCATGCGCAGCATCGTATTTAATGTTTTTAGTTTCTGTTGATTGTTGTAGCTGGGAGATAATTGTTCAGTCTACAAAATACTGAAAATGTCTTTCCACAAATTTTCAGCAGACAAAAAATATTGGCTGTTCAGTCCTTGCCTGTTAGGTTTAGTTTTTATCATCTATTATACTGCTAAAAGATGACAAAATGAATTATAGCAGAAAGATAAACATGTATAGTTATGAAAGCCAACGTATTAGATGTCATGGATGAATATTTATTGAGTAATCCACTTTTTTGTAGAGGGGGGTCAAAATGGCAGTTTTCACCTGAGATTCAGAGACAGTTTACTGGGGGGTAAAAATGACGTCAGAAAGATGGCAGCATCATAATGTTATTTTTACACAGAGATTGGTAGGTCTGTTAGTAAAATCTGTTGACTTTAGCAATCTTTGTTGCATTATGTGTCAATGGTGACCATTCAAAAATGGGGAAACCGCACTTTTCAAGTTTATTCTCCAAAGTTTGCAGGCCTGTAACTCAAAAAGTATTAAAGAGATCTTAATGCCCTTTTAGATATTGGGTCTTAACAAACTTTCCTTTTGGCATCTTCATTTGTAAGGCCCTATATGGTTTGGTTCCAGAGATATTTGGATCTCAATATGACTCCAGGGGTAAATCATCAAATTGTACACATTTTCAATGGTCAAAAACCAAACGTGGGTCATGTTGCAAAAATATGATACTTTTCTTTTAGAGAGGAATGTCTGAAGAACAAATAATGTTGAAACTAGAGATGTATCTCGTTTCTTTCTGTCAAAACAACTGCATTGAACATGCCTGTCTGAGTGCCATAAATATTATTTTTGCAAAGTTTGGGTGCCTAGTATAACTCAAGAAGTATTATAGATATTGCCATATGATTTTAGTTCTTAATAAACTTCTCTTTTGGAATCTTCATTTTTAAGGCCCTACATCATTCAGTCCCAGAGATATGGGGATCTCAATGAGGCTCCATTTTCAGATTGTTGAATATTACCCATTTTCAGCGCTTGAAAACCAAATGTTGGTCACTTTGTATACAGCTGATACTTATTGTATTTAAAGCGGAATATCTGAAGAATAAGTAATGCTGAAACTAGATATGTACCTTGTTTCAATCTATCAAAACTGTTGTTTAGAACATACTGTACCTGTTTGAGTATCATAAATTTTATTTTTTCCAAAATTTGCCTGCATGTAACTCTAGTACTACAGTTAATATGAACAAATCTTAATATGATTTCTGGTTCCTAAGAAACTTTTCTTTTGGAATCTTCATTTTTAAGGCCCTGAATGGTATAATCCCAGAGATATTGGGATCTCACTGCAGCTCCATGTCCAAATTGTAGTATCCTACCGATTTTCAATTGTCAAAAATGAAATGTGGTTTAGTGTTTATCTAGTCATCACTGTTGACACTGTCAAATATGCAAATAATAACAGTAACCCAGGGTCTAGGAATGTACAGTATGATACGTCAGATTATGAATGACCAGGATTAATTGTTAACTCTAGGTAAAGTATGAACAGTGTGAAATGTACAATAAGATTACCCAGATCCCATTTACCTGGGGTTTAGTGTTACCCAGAGTTAATTATTTCAAGTGAGAAAGACCTTAAATGTTTGAGGTACTATCAGTGATTCTGCCAAATATGCCATTTACAAGTAGATACTACTTGATCTATGCTTCACATTATATAACAATAAAAAAAGAAAAAGAAATTCTAGTAATTAATCCAGGTTAGGCAAATCTTGGTTTATTGATGTGAATGCAATGAAAGCAACCACTTTTCCCTATGAGGTGTGGGATGTGTTTCAATCATGTTACAATACTGCATATCTGAACTATTGGTAGCTTCAGAAGCGGTTAAAATGAACAAAATCCCTTCTTCAAAATATCCCTGAAACTAATTCAAATATAGAATCTTATGAATAGACTACTGAGAGAAAGGTAATGGTCCTCAGCTTGTCCGTTTCAGTGCATTTTTAGCACTCCGACAGGCATGTTCTATACATATTGTTTTGATAGAGGGAAACAAGGTACATATCTAGTTTCAGCATTACTTATTCTTCAGATATTCCGCTTTAAATACAGTAAGTATCAGCTGAATACAAAGTGACCAACATTTGGTTTTCAACCGCTGAAAATGGGTAATATTCAACTATCTGAAAATGGAGCCTCATTGAGTTCCCTATATCTTTGGGATTAAATGATGTAGGGCCTTGAAAATGAAGATTCCAAAAGAAAATTGTATTAAGAACTAGAATCTAAAATCATATGGCAATATCTTTAATACTTCTTGAGTTATAGGCACACAAACTTTGGAAAAATAATATTTATGGCACTCAGACAGGCATGTTCAATGCAGTTGTTTTGACAGAAAGAAACAAGATACATCTCTAGTTTCAACATTATTTGTTCTTCAGACATTCCTTTTTTTAAACAAAAGAAGTATCATATTTTTGCAAAGTGACCCACATTTTGTTTTTGACCATTGATGTGTACAATTTGATGATTTACCCCTGTAGCCATATTGAGATCCAAATGTCTCTGGAACCAAACCATATAGGGCCTTACAAATGAAGATGCCAAAAGGAAAGTTTGTTAAGACCCAATATCTAAAAAGGGAATTAAGATATCTTTAATACTTTTTGAGTTACAGGCCTGCAAACTTTGGAGAATAAACTTGAAAAGTGCTGTTTCCCCATTTTGAAATGGTCACCATTAACACATAATGCAACAAAGATTGCTAAAGTCAACAGATTTTACTAACAGACCTACCAATCTCTGTGTAAAAATAACATTATGATGCTGCCATCTTTCTGACGTCATTTTTACCCCCCAGTAAATTGGCTCTGAATCTCAGGTGAAAACTGCCATTTTGACCCCCCTCTACAAAAAAGTGGATTACTCAATAAATATTCATCCATGACATCTAATATTTTGGCTTTCATCACTATACATGTTTATCTTTCTTAAGAAAAAATATTAGCAAAATCAAAAATTTGAGCCGGGAACCTCAAATATTGGACACATTTTTCAAATACTCTCTAGAATGACTACAATCCACTCACACTAATAACATTTGTCATTGATTATTAATAGAAAGTAGCAATTTAGAGTTTTGCTTTGAAATGTAAATACAATTAAGTTTGTTGATTTTTTTTTGTGCTACAACAATATTTCTGTAGGAAGAAAATAAAATTGTTCATCAGACCATTTAATATGGTCTTTAAGACAGAACAATCATTCTCAGTAACTTTTTGTTTGCATCCAAAAACATATTCTCTCTACTTAAAGATGTATATACTATAATATAAGTGCATATATTTGTGTGAATATTACCGAATTCCTATAAAATATGGACAAGCAGGACAGGAATGTAAGGTTTCTCTCTCTTTCTCTGTGTCAGCGTCTCTGTTGAAGTTGTGGTACAGAGAGCTGGAGGAGCCGGTGATTCCTCAGAGCTTCTATAAGCAGTGCATCAGTCACTATGAAGATCCTGATGCAGCCATCAGTGTGGTTCAGTCGCTCCCGGAGCTCAACAGACTCGTGCTCTGCTACTTCATCAACTTCTTACAGGTAATGCCATTTGAACACAACCCTGCGGTGCCATACACAATAACAACACCGATTTCAACGCTCTGTCTTTCTCTTATGCCAGGTCTTTGCTCAGCCGGTGAATGTGAGTAGGACTAAGATGGACGTGAATAATTTGGCGATGGTCATGGCTCCAAACTGCCTGCGCTGTCAGTCTGACGATCCTCGAATCATCTTTGAAAACACACGGAAAGAGATGTCCTTCCTCCGCATACTCATCGTCCACTTGGACACTGGCTTCATCAAGGGCTTAATCTAGTTATTTTGCGGCATAGCTCAGATTGAATCATCCAGGAGATGATGGGAATCAGGACCTTCTTCTGCTCAGAGAATCATCTTTAAACATCCTAATATTAGTTCGGACAACGTCTCAACTAATCCAGCTTTGCCTCAATGTGAATCATCCTGAACTTGACTCTTATGACTCTTCTTGAAGCCAGACATTATTTGAACTGAATCAATTGACTGAGTTTGATTCCGCAACAAAACAAATGCATGACGTTTGTTATTTTCTGTCTTTTATATTGATTAGAAGGGAAATACATCCTTTGGACAATCATAATCGTAATAACACACATGCAAAATGACCTGCATCATATTTCCTTAATTTAATAAGGTATGAGTGTTCTGATTATTTAATAGCAACCGTTAAGCTCATGTATGAGTGCAGGGAGAATTTCTGACTTCAGTT
Organism: Sinocyclocheilus rhinocerous; assembly: GCF_001515625.1. NCBI lineage: Eukaryota > Metazoa > Chordata > Actinopteri > Cypriniformes > Cyprinidae > Sinocyclocheilus > Sinocyclocheilus rhinocerous. The sequence goes on along the minus strand of NW_015659717.1, from coordinate 470,388 downwards.
TTGTGTATAAGGCTGAGCGTAAGCAAGAAAAGGTGAATTAACATTGCAGAGCTGTGGATCACAAAGACAGCTCTGAAATACTAGTGGTCAAGCTTTGAGCTTGAGGTCTGGTGCCTTACATGAGAATGATCGATGATGTATAAGATGCATAAGTGCCCATAAATACACCCTCCACATTTCTGCATTGTCATAGACTCCAAATGAACTGGTACCACAAGCAATTTTCATTTAGTCTCTCACTGTAGTTTTCCCAGTCGTCCCATTTGGAAATAGAAAATTATATTTCCAGATGTGGTTTGGCTACATCCAAGATGATTGTGCAGAACTATTCTGTAGCAAGTTAAACCAGGAACCAGACTGGAACCAGGAACCACTCCTCTCACAAGGTAGCTGCTGCTCATTGGCACACTGAAAGTGCAAAATCGCATACTTCCCTACTACATAGTATGCGAAAAACAGTATGTGAGGTGAGTAATATGCCTGAAATCATAGTTTTCAAAAAACAGTAGGCAAAAAGTTCCCGGATGACCTACTACTTCCTCCAGGATCCTGAAGTGTGTATTTGATGGACACTTTATTATCCCATTAAGCCACAGGAGAAGATTTATGAATGGCAGTGAAGCAACGCTGGTAGGTCATGTGACAGAAACAACATGGCGGATGTAGTACATACAAATTTCATTTCGAACATACCTTCGGTTTCAGTTGATCCAGCAGCTCCAACATCAAGGGATAGCCAAAAATGTTGTGTTCAGATTTGCCCAGGCTGAATAAACACTTAGGCCAGAAACATACACAAGTATGCAATACAAAAAAAAAACACACAAATATTTGGCCAAGGCAGCCATGCGGTCTTGTCATACAAATGTCATTTCTTTGCCACTGACTAATGACTTTTTTACACTTTTATATTTCCTTAAACACTTCTCCTGTTTGCCATTCGTTAAACGAACACATAGCTCCGCCCCAAGCTCACACCATTGGTCGAGCTGTTGCCATGTCAGGCTAGTAGTCTAAATGTTTAAACATGTTTACATTTTTCAGGGGAATCAATCTACAAATGACTGACTTATACTTGTGGCTGCGTTATTTTGGGATATAGGAAAGTACTTAAACCTCAATAAGATTACATTTTTGCGTTACTGTGGCCATACTAAATTCACTCAAAGTGGAGATGTATATACCCTTTATATAACTCTCTACTCTCATTCACTATTTCCTAAATTAGTCCACTGATATAGTCCACTTTAAGAAGTGAATGAATACTAGTGAGCTGGAAGCGTACGCCATTAGATGCGGGAATTCATTTGTCACGACACTTAACGTTACAGTGCATGGGTATTTACTAGTGGTTAGCCTTTGAGCATACATAGATCGTGCACTCGTTGTTGCAGTGCATTATGGGATTGAGCACTCTAATGGTTGAGCACTCTAATCACTATGGTTTTGGACACCACTGCATGCTTGCAAATGGCAGTCCTCTCAAATCCTCTCAGACACAGATTACCTTCAGATGACTGAGCCATTAAACTGATGTGCTCAGATTCTCTTCAAAATTACTGCCATGTCAGCTGTTTACCTGACAGAAAAAAAACTGACCACTGAAGAAAACAGTTTATGCTAATGTTGGCTTTAGTGCCCCTTGAGGCAAAGCTGAGAATGTGTGCACTTACAGGAAACAGAAATCGATCTTGTGTAAGCTAAGCATTTAGAAGACTTCAGGTCATCAACACTGGTAGCATCTGAACGTGGAAAATGCAGTCTGTTCTTGATCCATTACTCAAAACTGAACTTCAATGATTCATCTCTGATATACAGTCAAACAGTCACATTTGCTATTGACATCAAGTGGGATCCGCCATCAGCTCTGCCTGTGCTTCTGTATATAAGCCCCTCATCTGATGGATAGTTGTGTTTATAAAGCTGAATGGTGAAAGTAAGTGAGCCCCTCCCATGTTGCACTTCCCCCTCAGTTTCTTTCCCTTCCTGTGGGTCTGTATGATCACTGCAGAGACTGATACTCTTCCGGCACTTACTGTAAATGCTTCTTATGGATTTTGTGTCTTATTTTGTTCTATCTGTGTGTGAGGTTGTGTGTAGGAGATGACAGTGAATTATGATATGAATGATGTGTGTTTAAATTTGCATAGTTTCATAAAGAACTCCGTAATAAAATTTGTAAATTTGTATAATTGTACAGAAGTGGTTGGGAGTTTCACTTCCTTAATTTGTCTCTGTCTTTCCACCCTATATGGACAGAGCAAGAGTTTGCCAGGTGCAGAAACGCAATAAGCACTGTACTAGAGAATTCTATGCCACAAAGTATTCCGATATACTATATATAACATAGATATATAGAAGTATTTTCAGATCGTATTTCTTCATTTCAGCCCAAAATCAATAGAATGGTTGGCTCATATGGTGCTTAGTTTGTAGTATTATGAAAATAGAAGGATATTCACTAGTTTAGTCACTGTATTGCAAAAAAAAAAAAAGAATTATTTTAGATTAGATTCAATGAATAATATACTTGAGAGCATCTACAAACCTCTCAAAAGAATAGAAAGGAAAAAAGCTACTTTGAGCTCTACTGACCTCTTGTGGTGAAGTCAGCAATCTCCTCCAGTACTGTAACCAACTGAAGTAATGCAAATTTGTCATAATCTGGAAACAATACTAAAGCTCAAACAACAATCCTTTATGAATGACCTGTGGCCACACGTATATTTTCTGGGTATTGAGCTGTATTTGTTCTGCACCAAACAGAATACTTTTCTTTCCAGGTCCATTTTTATTATTATTTTTTTTTTTGCAATCGAGCTCAGTTTCTTTCTAAACAGGCTCAAATTTCATTACACAGGATTTCTCATGCCAGTCATAGAGCAATGCTGTTCATTCAGTGTCTGGTGTCTTTGTCAGCTCTTACCTGTCAGTCCACTGCCCTTGTCGTCTTTGCTCAATTTGGGTAGTCATCTAATCATAATCATATGTGATGGGTTATGCATATGCAGCTTCGATGTCAGTTTGATTGTGCAATCAAGCCATTGAGCCAATGGTGGTCTATTTTGTGTCCAGGGCTATTAAAGAAACATGAAAAGGAAGGGACAAAGTCATACAGACATTCACTTGAGAACACATACTGGACATATTTTACATTTCTGAACTGAAGGTTGACTGTGACTGCATATTTATTGTGTTGACATGACAGGTATCTTATACTAACACCTAGTGGTGTAAATGCAACATCACACCACAGCAACAGATTTAAAGGCAGGGTATGTGATTTTTCAAAAACACTTTAGAAAACTGATTCGGGCCGAATAGCAAAACAAACTTGTAGCCAATCAGCAATAAGGGGCGTGTCTACTCGTGATGTGGAGGAGAGAGCTTTCAGTGCATGGGACAGACATTAGCCGAGCCGAGCGACAGAAAGATAGAGATGGCGGATAAAAAAACAAAAGAGGAAAACGTCTGCGGAACGATAAGGCAAGTAGGACCCGTGTAAATATCGGATCAGCTTTCCAGCGCTGGAGAGAACTCAAGGAGCGGAGGCCTGCGATCGGACGCCGAGGTTGCTTTGTTTCTTCTCAATAGGTGAGTAACACCGTGTCTACAACAGCTAAAGTCTGCCTACACTGGACGCGATCAAACGACTGTTGAAAACCATTTGAAATTTGTGTCAGCACGTCATAAATAGAACCCGGCAGCAGTTTTCTGTCGGGGATTTGTTGTGCCGCGCCGCTCACGTCCGTAGACATGGTGTAACATTGGTTTTGCTTTGTTTCACAGAACTAATCGTTGCCTGGGTTGCGTACGTATATGTGGGGCGGAGCTATCAAAATAGGGGCAAGACCCTTTTGGGGTAGGGGCGTGTTTGTTTTGGTGATTTCAAATATCAACATTGGCTACCAGAAATCGCTTACTCTGCCTTTAACTAATGATTACATTATAGAAATGCTCTATGCACAGTCTGCTGATAGTTTGAGAATGAAAGTGGCCAATAAGAGGATTTTTTTAGCTGGTTAATGATCTCAAAATGTCTCAACATGATGACTGACTCCATCAAAAATTAATTTATTAGATTAGGGTTTCGCAAACTAGGGAACTACATGAGGTTTGTGAGTTGATGAAAAGCTATAATATAAGTTATATTTATTTATTCATGTTCATTTATCTTTTAAATGAAACTAGATGTTTAAAGGGCTGTATTTCAGCAACTGTAAGAGTTTGATTCATAATGTCAGTGTTTTCTCTATCATTGGTTTTGTATGTTGTTTTCAAACAGCCTTAAATTAAAATAATAATTTCCCACTAAATATTTGACTGAAACGCCTATGACAGGTGACACTGTGACATACGCATACAGTATAACTATCGACGTTTGTCAACAAACATGAAACAAAATAAATACAAAAATTGCTTTTCTATGAACTGGCCATATGCGTTTTAAACTAGTTTTTTGTTCATTGCTATTGACCTATAGGCCTACACCGTGGCCAAGATAATTTGGGATGTAAATACGTGTAAATAAAATAAAGCATAAATACGTTAGTCTCTTGTATTATTCATAATCAATTTTGTCTCGTGATTAGAGTACAAATGAATCGCATTATTTAATAAACTAAACTATTCCGTCACCTTTTGATGGGAAGCGTGTAAACCGAGAAGAAGACGCAGGAAAAATCTCCATCAAATGAGGAGGAAACGGAATATTCGGTGCGTGCATGCGCATGCGCAGACAGACTCCACCACGCGGACACCGGCCTTGCTGCTCGCGCCGGAGAAAACAAACTGCGTGGATGCGCTCTCAAAGCATGCGGCTTAAAGCAGTCTTCACGCGTGTGGACTTGCTTTCTTCGGTGTCGGAGTACATTTATCAGCAATAAAGGTAAACGGCGCTGTGATTATATATTGCAAAATACTAATTAGCTGTCTTGGACGTTTTATTTGTTGTAATTGTGAAATGTATCATTTTTATGAGATGATGCTATTCTGTTAAAACGAAACTTGCCTCCATGCATGTGTTCCCTTGTTTGATGCTAATGGGACGCATGGAAGTGATTTTGTCAAATAGGGCATTCATGCAAATTGTCAGCAGCTCCGGTCATGCTTCTTAAGCAGATCGCGATAAATGCGCGTTTAGGCTTCTTAAATAGCTGGAAGACTTTTGTTCGCCTCGTAATTACGGTAGTCCCATGCAGCAAGGAGTAGGCCGAGCGGAGGCCGCTGAGCGTCAGAGTTTGAATGACAGATGCGCGAACCAATCAGAACGCTGGAGCTCGCGTCAGTCAGGCCTCTCACCCAATCAAATTGTTCGCTGTTGTTGCGCATCGTTGTCGGCAACTGAACAATGTAATGTCAAAACAGCAATTTAAGATGCCAAGCAAATTACTTAAACTTTATTTTGAGGGCGTGGCTCGTTGTTGTGTTATGCAGTTCGTATCGCATAGCGGTTTTGTTCGCCTGCTGTCTTAAACTAAACACATCAGTGAGCGTCAAGTTCGCAGACAACGTTGCACCCACGTTTTCTTCGCATGCGAAGTGGAGGAAAAGTCAAGCGCCTGAATTCTTTGATATTTGCATTGATATTTCCCTCCTTGTACCCAAAAAACATTTATCTTCAGTCACTGTCGTTTGATGTACTGATTGCGACTTGTTATGAGCCGCTGGCCTGACAATGTAAACAACGAGGAGGAAACGTATTGCGCGCCATTTGCGTCACGCAGCGCTCAAGCGCCTGTTAGTGATGGGAAGTCCGGTTCTTTTCCGCGAACCGGTTCTTTCGGACAGTTCGTTTCAATGAACCGGTTCAAAAAACCGGTTCATCGGTTCTTTTACGCCCTAACGTAATGACGTCATTGGTGAACTGGTTCAACCGGTTCACTAAGAAGAACCGGTTAAATCGAACGATTCGTTCGCGAACCGGACATCACTAGCGCCTGTAGATATGCGTGACCGTTAAGTGGAAGAGCTGTGGGGTTTGCGAATGCATTGATTTAACCAAATGTGCCGGTTTCCCGCGATTATGACGTATTTAAAATGTATGCACCCTGTAGGAACGTGTCTGTGTCCGCACGAGGAGGGGAGCGCGAGCGTCAGTTATGAAACTTGCGCGCTTTCATGTGATCATGATGAAGATCGTTAATGATGGAAGAGCGGTGGCTTTTAGTGCGAATTATGTCAGTCTTTCCTGGGTCTATAAGATGCTTCAAGTTTCCTTTGCCTTTTTCCACTCTCCAGACTGGCAAAATGATCTCATTTAGATTTAAACGTTTTTCCTCACTCTACCAGCTTTGGGAAAGTGCTTAAAGGGGTCATATGATGCTGCTAAAAAGAACAAACGAGCCGTTTTAGGTAGGCGTGGCTGACTCTTAACTTTTATAAAGAATATCTCTTTGGATTTGAGACTTTAGTCTTTGCAACTTTACAGATCTTCTTTATGCACCAAGAGCTTGTAACACTCCAAAGAGAAAGGAAAACTTGAAATCGCATCATATGACCCCTTTATAGGGACTCACAAAAATGAATTACCTCCTCACCCTCATGTCGTTTCCTAATATTACTTAATGCATTTTAATTATTCTAAAATGCACTATTAACCGCGTCACTGCTGAGATGGGGAAACAGTGTTATGAAAATATTAATTGCTGTAAACTAAATGTTGGTTGTTTTCCCCCTGCACATCTTATCTGATCATATTTTTATGGTTGACTGTTTATTTTTAACACCATTACAAGATGAAAGCAAGCACAGCGTCTACATGTGGGTTATTATCAGACAAAATATGAATAATTAGTATGCATTTTATTATTATTATTATAGTGTAGGCTTGTCACGATAACAACTTTTTGTTGTGCGATATATTGCCCCAGAAATAATTGCGATAAGCGATATTATTGTCATTTTAAAGACCATTTTATTGCACTGAATATATAATCATAATGTAACAGCATAATAATGCATGAAGGCCTACACACTTCCAAATGACAAACTTTACATTTTTAAGAATATTTAAATCATGGAAATTAAGTATCAAAATATTAGATAACTTAAAAAAAATCTGAATAAATAGTAGACGTTATGTACGAGAAGCTGCAAAAGACACAGGCGCAAGTGGAATGTACAAAACATGGTGACATTATTTTTAAGTAAATATAATGGCCGATATATTGCGTCATCAAAAATGATTGAGGTCATGTACATATATTGCGCGATAAGTTGATATATTGATTATTGCGACAGGCCTATTATAGTGTCTTGTTGAACAACAATAATGTAATTTGTTATTACTTCCAGAAAGCTATGACATTGTTATTGTTTTTATTAATGTATTTATCATAATGCAATATGAGTAATAGTGGCACCTTACTATTAAACTACATCTAAGGGATTTTGTAATAATACAATTATACAATGACAATTTACAGGTCATGTCAAAGTATGCTGTTGGTTTGAATGAGGAGGTTAATGAATGTGGTGAGTTTGAGTCAGTGTACATAAATATCTCCTGTTTGTCCCTTTCCTTATTTTTACATAACCTGTTTTTCCTCTTCTGCTGTCAGTTTTCTGAGGTCATTGTGTGTATGACAGGTATTTGCTTATGACTTGTTGTAATGTGTAGTTTTTTGATGATTTATTGATCAGTTCTTCATGAGTGAGCTCAATGGACAGTCCGTAATCGTTTAGACCCATCATTAGGACGTCTTTGCATAATTACTGTTTATGAATCCTTCTGCTGTTCAGGGGTTGTATGATTTCTAAATAATTGTTTTAAAATCATGTTTTGCATTGTGAAGTTTTGATCAACTAACTTGAAGTGTTGCTTCAGATCGATCGCTGTTAAGAACCGGCTGATAATCACTTCCTGTGAGTTGTTGTGTTGTGTTGTGTTTTTTGTTTTTTGAGCATGACATAAATCACGCTGAAGCAAAAGATTTGTGCATGCTGTAAACAAACCAGCATGAGAGATGTGGTAAATATGGCATATTATTGCTCTTTTTTTGGTTTTGATTGCTTCTGTTTTCCTCATTTGTAAGTGCATTAAAGGATTTTAAATGCACTTCACGTCGGGTGGTTCTTGGCCTCCCGCAGGCCGTCTATTGAGGAACCCTGCGTTACACCCTAGATAGCAGAGATCCAATATCAATATTCAATATGTAATTTTAGGAGCAATATTATCTAAACTGTGATGTATCTTTTTTCATGCCAGCTTTTTGGAAGTGAAAAATGACAGTCCAATCACCCAAAAGTTCAGTCATTCATTGAAATTATATTTTAAAGTACATAACCAATGCACAGCTGAAACCTGGCACTAATGAAAATTTTTATTGGGAACAAGATAAGCTTTGAAATAATCAGCTTTGAAATAAAAGTCTAATCAAATTGTTGGGAAAAAGTGCTGGAAAAGGTCTCTCTTATGTACCTTAGGCTGTAGTGTATTGTTTATTTATGAGCAGCTTGGTTAGGTTGTGCCGTCCATGACATTCATAGCATCCTTTACCTCTGACCTCATGATGTGTTTCTCTGGTTTGATAGGTTGGTGTGTGAGTGTGTGACCAGCATGTCAAAGAGCACTCCTCACAGGCGTGGGATCACGTTCGAGGTGGGAGCGCAGCTGGAGGCCAGGGACAGTCTGAAGAACTGGTCAGTGTCTTTCCTCTGCTTCCGTTCTTCCATCTGTTCATTCACTCGGCCTGATTGAAATTCAGATGCTTCACTGGCGCTGATGCCACTAGTTCTGTTGCATTCCAATAGTTTTGAAAAAGTTAGCATTTTAAATCATATTCCACAAATGTTGTGCTTTTCCAGCTGAGTATTTATTTATTCATTCTCCCCGCAAACATTTTTCAACCTTTCTTTAGAGACCCAGCTGTAATCTGTAACTAATCTGAAATAACTCTGTCTGTTTTGTGTTGACAGGTATGCAGCTAGCATTGAGAAGATCGACTATGAAGACGAGAAGGTTTTGATTCACTACAGGCAGTGGAGTCACCGTTATGATGAATGGTTTGACTGGAGCAGTCCGTACCTCAGACCTGTGGAACGAATCCAGCTGAGGAAACAAGGTCTCCGTGAACGGCAGAGCGCTCCAGTAAGCACTTCCTGTCTAACTGTGCTGAGTCACTCACAGTCTGCATGGGCAAAGTTGTACTCTGACTCAATGTTGCAAGATTATATATAGATATGTTTCTCTTCTCAGGGCTTTCATGTCAACCAGAAAGTTCTTGCCAGCTGGTCAGACTGTCGGTACTACCCTGCTAAGATCATGTCCCGGGATAAAGATGGTGTGTACTCGCAACACTCACATCATTAATGCTAAGTTTATTTTCTGAATGGTCCAGAGTAAATTGGCAGCCGAAACATAATAGTGTACCATTGTTTTTGGTTTGTTTTGTTTTGATGTTTAAAGGGGTCATATGATGTTGCTAAAAAGAACATTGTTGTGTATTTGGTGTAATGCAATGTGTTTATGTGGTTTAAGGTTCAAAAAACACATTATTTTCCACATACTGTACATTATTATTTCTCCTCTATGCCCCGCCTTTCTGAAACGTGTCGATTTTTACAAAGCTCATCGGTCTGAAAAGCGAGGTGTGCTTTGATTGGCCAGCTATGCAGTGCGTTGTGATTGGCTGAATACGCAACTTTACAGATCTTCTTTATGCACCAAGAGCTTGTAACACTCCAAAGAGAAAGGAAAAATTGAAATCGCATCATATGACCCCTTTAAATGATTGTGAGACTCGAGTACATTACTGAAAATAATGTATTTTTTGAAAAACTTAAATTACTGATCACTTTTAAAAATATAATAAAAATAATAAATTATTATAAATAATAAAAACATGTAAAAAATATTTAATTGTAGTTATATTTCACAGTATTACGTTTTTACTGTATTTTAACCCTAAACTTTTGTACAGTAATACATACATATGAATATTAAACATTGCATATTTAATTGTGCTGCCTATTTAACATATTTTTACATTATTACCTTAGCTGTCACTTCAACTTAATAAAACACTAATAATTTAATAACACTGTTAAATTAAAGTTTTATATTTAGAAAATTAGAATTTAGAATCTCAATCTCAAAAGAAATGTCTGTTTTTCATAATGTTACTTATAATGTTGTGATGCCTACATTCACTTGTAGCATTCAAAACAATTGATTAAAGTTATTCATTGTTTTTTTATACAATAGTATTTCATTTTAATATCCGACATATATCAGTATCAGTGCATCTTTTTTGTAGCTATGTATTTGACATGTACACACATTACATTATGAAAGAGTTGAGCATTACAAATGGCTGTGCTTCTGTGGTGTCTCAGGTTTCTACACAGTGAAGTTTTTTGATGGAGTCATAAAGACAGTGAAGGGGATTAAGGTGAAGCCGATCCGCAAGGTATGAGAAGTGATTGCCTCAGCTCTAATAATGATTAAACCAGGCCATTAAAATACAGGATTAATGAGTTTGTCTTTATCTACAGAGCTCTGATGGCAAGACCAATCAGCAGACTCAAAAGCGGGGCGATCAGAATGGGAATAAATGTAAGGCCAAGAAGAATGGCAGCAGCAGAAGTAACGGCTCGAGACACAGCACGTCTGACCAGGATGGGGAGAGCGAATCGGAGGAGGATGAAGAAGACGCCACAGTGATTGATGAGTCCAGAAATCTCCAGAACGGTGGAGAGAGCGAAAGCACAGCAACTCAGATATTGAACGAGTCCGAGCCGAGTTCTGCGGAGCACAACGAAAAACAGCCCAGTGAAGAAAACAAGACAGAACCGCTTGAGAATGGAGAAGCGAACAAACCAGAGGAGAAAGAGATGAATGGAGGACAGGAGGAGTCCCAAGCACTTCAAAATGCCGTTGACAGGAACGACGGAGACCAGAAAGAGAAGGAAGACGCAACAGATGAAAGCCCCAGTCTGCCCAGAAGGACACGGAGTAAGGTGGCAGATGGTGAGTTTGGTTTGGAGGAACATGGTGGTGTTATATCTGAATATTTGATTTTGTTATGATTCAATTCCAAGAGCTAGATTCAACCTCACACACTCCAACGGACTGCATTTGCTGAGTAGCTAATAGAGAGACAGTATCAAGAGAGGAGATGGACCATTTGAATAAATATGACCCTGGAGCACAAAAGCAGTCTTCAGTCGCTGGGGTATATTTGTAGCAATAGCCAAAAATACATCGTATGGGTCAAAATTAAAGATTTTTCTTTTATGCCAAAAATCATTAGTATATTAAGAAAGAATCATGTTCCATGAAGACATTTTGTAAATTTCCTACCGTAAATATATCAAAACCTAATTTTTGATTAGTAATATGCATTGCTAAGAAATTCATTTGGACAACTTTAAAGGCGATTTTCTCAATATTTAGATTTTTTTGAACCCTCAGATTCCAGATTTTCAAATAGTTGTATCTCAACCAAATATTGTCCTATCCTAACAAACTGGTTTTGTGGTCCAGGGTCACACAAATATGAATGGGATGCTCAATTTGATATCTGTAGGACAGGGAGTCCTGCCTTTCAGTTAAAAGAGCAAATTGCTTTGTTGATAGAAAATGTCCGTTTTTGTTTACACCAGAACATGCATGTCTGTTAGCTGGACCAATGATTTGAGCTATAGAAGCTAATTTGTGATACCGTTGTTGTCAATTTATTGTTGGTTTGACGTGGAGATTTGGTCGTTACTTAATAATGTTACAAAAGATTTCTATTTCAAATACATGTTGTTCTTTGGAACTTTCCATTCATCGAAGAATCCTTAAAATAATGTATCGCCGTTTCCATCAAAATGGTAAGCAGCACAGTTGCTTTCATCATTGATAATAATAAGAAATGTTTCTTGAGCAGCAAATCAGCATATTAGAATGATTTCTGAAGGATCATGTGACACTGAAGACAGGAGTAATGATGCTAAAAATTCAGCTTTGAATCACAGAAATAAGTTACATTTTAAAATGTTTAAATAGAAAACAGTTATTTTAAATTGTGATACTGTTTATAATATTACTGTTTTATTCGATTTTTGATCAAATAAATTAGTGAGCATAAGAGATTTTTTTTTAAAAATCTTACTGAACTTACTGATACCATCTAAACAGAAAATAACTGGGGAAAAAAAAGACATAAATTGCCACTAAGTTACTTATTTTTGCTGGTGGCAATGAATTTTTAACCAGGTCAAGAGTTAACTTAGTGGTTTGGTAAGTTTTTCCTGTAAAGACTTAAAGTAGAGGATTGTTGGGTGATTTACTCGTGTATTAGACTCAGACTTGATGATTCAATTTCTTGGCTTGTGTCTCTCACAGGAAAGGATGTGGAAAAGTCCAACTGTCCAGAACTGAGGAAGAGACGTGCATCAACAGGACAGATGCCACCGACCAAAAGGAGCAGAGCCAATTCAAGCGCAGGTTCACTCTCTTTTATTATCCTTTTTGTTGTTCCAGCTGCTGTTCTTTATACTAGTATGTGATTAAACCATCTGACAGGACATTGTGACTCTGATCCCCTCATAGACAGAAACAGTCGATCCCAAATCAAACCGGACTCCGTCCCGGAGACTTCAGAAAGTAAGGATGGCTCAACCAGTCCTGCAGAAAATGCAGCACCCAAAGAGGAGGCAGGATCCACACCTGATCTCGGTAAACATCCTCCTTTGTTTCAGTTTGATCATCAATGTGTTTGCTTAGACTGAATCATTATTGCTATTTCATGAGGCACCACTCACCTTTTCTTCAGAATATGTACAAATCTTGTTAATTCGACATTTATGCAACTATGTGATGTGCTAACTGATGCATTGCTTTCTCAGCTGCAGCAGTCAAACAGCCGCAAACAATCCACCTTCCAACCACAAACAAGTATAGCAGAGAACCATGTGAGTGCACAGCCCTCGCTTTCACTCTCTCTCACCGATACAGTATAAAAACCTGCCGGTATGTGACCTCATTGCCCTTTTCCTCCCTCAGTGTACAGGGTCATCAAAAACCAGCCACCTCCTATCCTGTCCATTGAGCTGGACCACAACCCGTTCAAATGCAAGATCGCAGGCTGCCTCAAGTCTTTCCGCAAGGCGTCTCTGCTGCACTACCACATGAAGTACTATCACGCACAGAGCGACCCAAGCCCCCCTCACTGCGTCCAGACGCGCTCCTCAGACAAACAGAACAGCCAGGAGACCCCTCGCAGGCGCCGTACCGTCTCGTCTTCCCACCGTTAGTGCACTTTATCTATCAGTATTTACTTTAGCTGTTTGTGTGGGTGTTTGTTTTTGAGTGGGTTGCTGGTGAAGTCTGTTCACATTTTGTCCATATTTATGTTTGTTTACTTGCATTAGCATTATAAACGTGCCCGTATAATGCTCGTTTACAAGTTCATCACCTTATTTTTTGGGGGGTCTGCTAGGAGGCATTTACATGATTTAAAGTTAAAAAAAAAATTTTTTGACGGCATTCTTAAAACGATTCCTGTCCACACAAATCCGTGCAAATGACTAAAAATGTTGTATTCATGCCACGTCAGTAGTTGATATCACTTTGTAAAGTAACACTACAGACCTGTGCACTTAACCTATAATACACATGCACATGATATCACTGATATCAAAAGTTCACATTTTTGTACTTTACACTAAGACGATAATGGTATCATTTTCAAAAATGTCCACTTTGAAACCCATTTTCAAACGTTTGCATTTTCAGGCTCCCAAAAATGCCGTTGTCATGAGAATGACATGCATGAAATACATGCAAAATGCATAAAGTTTTTAGTTGAAAACTGTTGTCTTAACGCCCCCGAAAAGAAAACGCAGTTACCTTTATTTATGTGTGTATTTCTGTGGCAAAACGAGAAAAACTGAACTGTGAGATGTAAAATCAGAATTCAGAGAAAATGCATACAGAATTGTGAACTGTAAACTTACAATAATGAGTTTATAAGTCAAAATTTTCGGAAGAAAAAAAAAACAAAACTCAAAATTACAAGAAATTTTCACAATTGTGAAATACAAAGTCACAATTTGTTTTTTATTCCGTGGTGCAAAAAAAAAAAAAGAACTGTGAAATGTAAACTCAGAATTCGGAGAAATTGAAAGATGTTAACTTTCAGAGGAAATAAAGATAAGTACAGAACAGCGAAATGTAAATGAGCAATTATGATTTTAACTCACAATTACAAGTAAAAAAAAAAAAATGTAATTGTGAGATAAAAAGTGGAGAAAAAACAACTCAGCAAAACGCAAACTCAGAATTCTGAGCAATTGAAAGATGTTAACTTTCAGAGAGAATACAGATAAATGCAGAATAGCGAGATGTAATTGCGAGTTAAAGTCATAATTGCACATTTACAAGTAAAAAAGTCTGGATAGCTCAGTTCTGTGGAAACAAAAGTGAATTGTGAGATGTAGACCCACAGTTGTTTGAATTGTGAGATTTAAACTGAATTCTGAGGAAAAAAAGTCTGAATTGCAAAATGTTTATAACTCCCATTGCAGTGGATTTTGTGCTTTGTAACTTTGCAAATCGTTTACATAGGGTGACCATACGTCCTCTTTTTCCCGGACATTAGGGTTGGGCGATGTCTACCAAATTGGTATCGGATGATGTCTACAGTGAAACATTGTGATGGACGATGACATCGGGGGCGGGGTTAGGGGTGTGCCCGAAGCGTGAAACAAATAACGCGTTAGATGGAGCCACTAAAAGGTTAGCCGCGTGCTAGCGGTAGCCTGTTGCATTACAGTACATGTACGTTCACTTACCACATACACAGAGTAAGGAGAAATGTCTGATAGGACGATGGCGAATGATTTGCAGATCCTGAGCACCAGTGACAAACATCTAATCTTGTCAAATGTGTGGTAAGTATTGCCGCTCCATAGTATAGAGTCCTTGTGATCGCGAATCTCAAAAGTGAAAGTGAAAGTAAAATGAGA
>NW_015659717.1:444854-455261 GCF_001515625.1 Sinocyclocheilus rhinocerous | reverse complement strand
TTTATTCCCTTTAGGGTTTCCGTAGTACACTTCATTTCCTTTCCGAACACGGAACTGGGATGCGGCGGATTGCGGGAGAGGGGGTGGGGGGAGGAATCACGATGTCAGCTTAACATCGTGATGTCTGTCAGCCATCGGCGATGAACGATGGCATCGTCTATTGGCCCAACCCTACCGGACATGTCCTCTTTTTGGACCTAAAAAAAGCATCCGGCCGGGATTTCTAAATCGCCCGAAATGTCCGGGATTCGGCTTTTGCTTTCTATAATCGTCATTCATTGTTTGCGTTTTTGTATTAAAGCCCTGCCTGCTGTTTTCTCAATCCCGCTCCGGCTGAATTTCTGACCATTAACATTATGTTGTCCTCCTGCAAACATTATAATATTGCATATAATCAGGGGTGCACATAAGTGGTCCGCAGGTCCGCATGCGCGACCAAAATAAAAAATGCACTGTGTAAATAAGTTCTGACAGCGCATTTGCGTACCGACATGGTTGACAGCTGTTAATGCACAATTACCATTTTAGATCGACAAACTGTAATACTGTATACGATTTCTATTAAAACTGAAAGCATAAATCTAGGCTACCCGCTGCCGTTTTCAAAGCACAATGCAAAACTGACATTTCATTCACTGATGCGCTTCAGTCGGCAGCGCTAAACCCGGAAGCGCATATACTTACTTGCTGGCAACCCGACAAAATAAAAGCCTGCTGATTTTAAATCAAAAATTCATCTAAAAAAAAAAAAAAAGAAGTAAATAGTAGCATTTTATTTTTAAGTTTACTATAAAATAGTTGTATTTGTATTTAATACTCAATTTTTATTTTAAAATATAATAGTATTATCACACTTTATTATTTAGTTTATTATTTTATAAAAAAAAAAAAAAACGAAATAAAGTGCAACAAAATTATCAATACGATTCATTTATTTTTTTTTGGTTGTATTTAATGGGTTACACTATGTGCACTGTGAGGACCAAACCAAATCTCCAGGTTGTCTTATGAGAAACAGGCTGAAAAACTTATGTGAACCCCTGCATATAATTTTCACGCATCAGGGAGCCGCTATCAATATGCGGAGTATTTTAATCACTTTGGATGCAGCTTGTGTTGGATGCAGGGTTGCCAAATCCACATTTTTTTTTGCACGGAATTGGGCTGATTTTAAACTGTTGCGGCAGGTTGATTTTCTCCCGTGGGTTAAATGTTTGAAATATTGTATAACTTTACATTTGACTGAAATGCTTGTATTGAAACATTTTGTATTGTACCTATGATAAAACTGTGGTAGATGTTAAGTTTTGTGAAGGACGGCCACTGGTAGGAAGCCTTTTAGCTGGGTTTATGATCAAACTGCATAACGTAAAATAGGTATTTTAGGTATGGAAATTATATATTTTGAGTTTTGATATTTGGGATATGGTCATTGCGCTACTAAGGGCCCCCCTCCCCCCCCCGTCTGTATCCTGTCCACACTGTCCTCTTTTTTTGAAAACTACAATATGGTGACCCTAGTTTACATGCACAAACAGCTATGTAAGACATGACAGGAAAAAAAGCATTAAGTGTCCGTTATATGAACTTCCTCCCACAGATACTCCCTCTCCTCTGAGTGACAGTAAGTCAGGTCACGCTCTGTCACCCCCTGCTGTTGGCAGCATGCACCGGCAGCGCTCGGCCACGCTGGGCGCAGAGAGGAGCAAAGAGAACCAACACTTCAACCGCTCACTGCATGACGACAGAGACTGGGTTGCCAAGGAAACAGGTATTGCTGAACATCGTGATCATTCCATCCATTTCTGTACACATGCTGACGCTGATTCCTCTGCATATTACCACAGTAGGGCCATGACAGTAATAGAGATTGATTTTCTCATCTGAAGGAGCGAAAGAACGGGAGAGGCTGAGGGAGAAGCGGCAGAGGGATTTCTTCCGCATCAAACTGAAGAAAAAGAAGAAGAAGAAAAGGAAGTCGAAGTCAGGTGAGACAGCTGTTTTAGTGCAGTGGTGTCTCTGTGTGTCTTCAGCTCTCTGCTGCCCCCTCTGTTTGTCTGCTGGAGCTGCAAACTTTCTCTAAAGTATTTCTCAATTATGTAAAATTACTGCAGACCTGGCAATACATTTGAGCAACAGGATATGATCTCATGCTCTAGGGTTTCTGTTTGGCATAAATAATAAACTATTTATGACAAGTTATGCATTTAAAAGTAAATATATATCTTCTAATGCCATGCTAAAAACCATCCAGCTTTTTAAACTTAAGTTATTTTGAAAATATTCCTTTAAAGTTGGATTGATGAAATGAGAGTTTCTTACAGGTTTAATTCTTAGTTGGTGAGATTTAGATCCTGTTTGTCAAATGGCTCATGCTATGTGAATTTGCAGGTCAGAGTTCACCTTCTGTATAAAAGATAAAGATGCACATGCATTTTTTAAATTGTTTTTTATGCCTTATAAAGTAGAAAGATACTCTGCCTTATAAATTGCTACCTTATAATTACTGCCTTAAACTGTACCACTGCCTGTTCATAAATTAGTAAACGAATGAAGCCTTAAAAGACTATCCTTTGTAATTTTAGAATTAATTTAGTTTAACAATAATTAAATAATTCAAAAATACTATGAAAACAGTTAAATCCTTTTTTAAATGAACAAAGTAATGCACATATTTGAGACTGTTTATTTCATTCATGATTTAAAATGTAGTTAAAATAATAGTAAATAATTATAAAAAATAAATTGATATTTAAAACAATTTACGATTTTTAAAATTTGTTTAAATAAAATAATAAAAATGTTTAAAATGCACATTTTAAATAGCATTTTAAAGAACATTTGCAAGTTGTTGGTTTGTTTGTTTGTTTTTCATTTACCATTCGAGATAAAAAATGCTATTGGACATTTCACTCATGGGGGGCAACCAGTCAGCTTTTGATTCATTTTCAAGAGCCACTCCCTCTCCCACGTGCCCCTCAAAGTAGATGCAAGATGATGTACAAATTCTCTTTTAAATGAAACGCACTCGTTTTACCCAATATTTATTCAATTAACTTATTACTGAATTTTGAATATAGAAACTCTCAATCATCTTCTAAGAAGTGCTCAACACATTTAAATCACAGCACAATGTGTCAGCGCTGGGACACCAAATCTATGTGTCATTCATCTTGAGTTATTAATAGACTCCTAAAGTGCCGAGCTGCCCACGCAATGAGCATTTTGGTTGCTGATCCCTCTTGACAACATCAAGAACTGAATCAGATCTACAAGCCGCCTCGCTCTGTGTTTAATCCTGTGTGGCGTCTGCTCTTCCTCCTCTGACAGACCGTTACAGCACTGAGGAGAGCATTGGCCTAAAGCCTCTCCCCTGCTATCTGAATTCGGCCCACAAATTGCCCCTCTCCCTCACACACCGATCCTACATGGGACACTGCCCCGAAAAGATGCTCAGCCAGGGTGGGTACCACAGAGCGCAGGTCCTCCGAACTCACAGCTGCCTGCTTTGTGTTTTTCTCCTGCTTTGATGTCTTTCAGTGTCTTGACTAATTGTCACCACCAGATGTGTTTAGTCATTCCTGCTCTGTAGATTTTTCTCTCTAGTGTTGTGTGTGTTTAACGTGTGTGCATGTGTGATTAGAGTAGCTGATTGTCTTGCATGGATGACTGTGTTATAAAAACAAATCAAATCTGCTGCTGTTGAAGATATATTGTGCGGTCTTCGGTCACTTTTGACCGGAGAATTTTACATTTTGAATTTTTTTAATTCATAGCTTTACCAGAATGGTACGAAACTTGGTGACTTTTATTGCACTTGGTATGTGAACACAAAAAAAATTTAAGGCATGATTCGAAAAAGCTAAGTGGTCATAAAAAAAATAATCACACTCATCACAAATTAAGATATTTTTGATGTAATCCGAGAGCTTTCTGACCCTGCATATACAGCAACACAACTGACACGTTCAAGGCCCAGAAAGTTAGTAAGAATATTGTTAACCCTTGTGCGGTCTTCGGTCACTTTTGACCGGAGAATTTTACATTTTGAATTTTTTTAATTCATAGCTTTACCAGAATGGTACGAAACTTGGTGACTTTTATTGCACTTCTTTCAGTGTCTTGACTAATTGTCACCACCAGATGTGTTTAGTCATTCCTGCTCTGTAGATTTTTCTCTCTAGTGTTGTGTGTGTTTAACGTGTGTGCATGTGTGATTAGAGTAGCTGATTGTCTTGCATGGATGACTGTGTTATAAAAACAAATCAAATCTGCTGCCTTAGTGTATATTGTGGTCTTCTTGTTTCCTCCAGGTGAAGACAGCAGCAGTGATTTGTCTTCAGACAGTCCTGTATGGAGTGAGGACGAGTCTGACGCTGAGCTGGATCTGAACATGCCCCTCTCAGAGCAGGGTATATATATATATATATATATATATAATATTGATTTATGATTATATATATAATTATATAGTCAATATTACATATTTAAATAATATTTCTAAAGTTTTTGTGTATATGTAAAGATATGTGTGGAAACTCAACTATGGAGACAATTGAGATTCTACTGTAAAGCAGCTTTAAAAGACAGTAACATCATTGCTCAGGTCAGTGATTATTCAGTTCAGATTAAAAAAAAAAATCAGTTTTGAAACGAGTTCAATTCAGTTATAAGCAGTTCCACACAATTCAGCAATGCTGTTAATGAACAACAGCTCAAGTCAGATCAATGTTAATTCAATTCAGTATCAGTGTTATTACAAGATGCAAATCAGCTGTAAATGTTGAGCTCTGCAGAGTACAGTATAATCATCCAGCTTAAAGGAATAGTTTACGCAAAAATTACAATTCTGTCATTAATTACTCACCCTCATGTCGTTCCAAACCTGTAAGACCTTCGTTCATCTTCGGAACACAAATTAAGATATTTTTGATGTAATCCGAGAGCTTTCTGACCCTGCATATACAGCAACACAACTGACACGTTCAAGGCCCAGAAAGTTAGTAAGAATATTGTTAACCCTTGTGCGGTCTTCGGTCACTTTTGACCGGAGAATTTTACATTTTGAATTTTTTTAATTCATAGCTTTACCAGAATGGTACGAAACTTGGTGACTTTTATTGCACTTGGTATGTGAACACAAAAAAAATTTAAGGCATGATTCGAAAAAGCTAAGTGGTCATAAAAAAAATAATCACACTCATGGTCTTCGGTCAGAAATGACCGACCATAGGAAATGAATGGGAAATTGGGGGGGAAAAAATACAGAACATTTTTGTGTACAATCTACAAATGCCCCACAATGCCGAAAAAAATTGCACGGCAATGAAGGGGTGAAACTCTAAAACATCTAGAGTGCAAAATCAACACACCAACTCACACACACACACACCTATGAACTGGTGTGACTGTAACACTGCAACTATGTAATATAAAATCAATAATGAATTGGAATGGCTATAACCATATAGCCAAAATGAGTCAGAAGACTGAAATAAGAGGTTAAAATCAGATTAGTCCCAGAAGGATTCAGCTCTGATAAAGCATTCCTGTTCATTTTTGTTATATTTTTATATAATTTTAATGTTTTGTGTAACAAAATGCTTTGTGTTCAGGTTTGAATGTAGTAATAATAATGCAAAAACCTACACTTCAAATCAACAATTATAACAAAAAAAATATATAAACCTTGACAAAAAGTAGTCTTTGAGAATGCCTTAATATACATTTAAATCCACAACCTAATAAAAGTAAACAATTATGTATAAAAACAACTAGGGAATTCGCAAGCCTCTCTATAGAGTCCTAAACAGGAATCTAGTGGTTAAATCATGAAATTACAGGGGTTTTTTTTTTTGCACTCACCAGGAGGTGCTATTCTGCCTTAAAAAATTTGATTTTAAAGGCCTAGTCTCTATTTTAATCTGAAATACTGCATTCATTGAAATAAAATGTGAAAAAATTTGATTTGGTGTTTTGGTGATACAAGTTCAGTCTTCTTGTTTCCTCCAGGTGAAGACAGCAGCAGTGATTTGTCTTCAGACAGTCCTGTATGGAGTGAGGACGAGTCTGACGCTGAGCTGGATCTGAACATGCCCCTCTCAGAGCAGGGTGTGGAAACGGTCACTCACGGCTCTGAGATCGTACGCTGTATTTGTGAAGTGCAGGAGGAGAACGACTTCATGATACAGGTGAACTACTGCCTTCTGAAATCGGACCAGACCTCCATTTGATACATTTGTTGACAAACCAAACTCAAATGAAAAAGTCTGTTTTGACCCTAAACTCGATTGTATTGCATATAAAACAGACATTAGATTTTTTGCTCTCACCAGGAGGTGCTATTCTGCCTTAAAAAATTTGATTTTAAAGGCCTAGTCTCTATTTTAATCTGAAATACTGCATTCATTGAAATAAAATGTGAAAAAATTTGATTTGGTGTTTTGGTGATACAAGTTCAGTAATTGTCTGGGAGACTGAAGGATGTGTCCTGTGCCCTCTGCAGTGTGATGAGTGTTTGTGCTGGCAACATGGGACGTGTATGGGACTGTATGAGGACAGTGTTCCAGACAGCTACAGCTGCTACATCTGCAGAGACCCACCAGGTGAGACACCAGAACTTCCCCAAACCATCTCAGTTTAGCATATAGTAGCTTTGTTATTCATCTGTCTGGTCTGTGTGTGTTGGCAAAAAAGAACAAGGATCAAAATATAACAACCACTTCAATACATTTTGTTGTCTGGCTTTGAGTTAATCTTTAAATATGCATGTTTCTGTATGCAGCCCAGAGGCAGAGTCAAAGGTACTGGTATGATAAAGACTGGCTGAGCAGCGGTCACATGTATGGCTTGTCTTTCCTGGAGGAGAACTACTCCCACCAGAACAGTAAGAAAGTGGCAACTGCCCATCAGCTCCTGGGGGACGTCCACCGTGTGTTTGAGGTCCTGAATGGCCTTCAGCTGAAGATGAGCATCTTACAGTAAGTAATTCACCTGCTTGTATACTCTCGATGCGACCAGCTGTTTGATTAATAAAGTGAAAGATTGAGGTATGAATCAAAGCTGCCCTTTTTAGGACACAAGCCCATCCAGACCTGAAGTTCTGGCGGCAGCCCTGGAAGTCTGCAGACGGCCTACGGAGAAAGACAGCAGGTGACTCGGGCATTGCTACTCCCTTCCCCTCCTCACCCCCTGAAATGGGAGCAAATGAGTTTGAGACATTAAAGAGCGAAGTCCCATCGCCTGTGGAGACGCATTGCTCTTTCCAGGACTCGTACATTAGCAGCGAGCACTGCTACCAGAAGCCCTGTACATACTACCCGGCGATGGAGAGAAGACTTGTGGTGGAGACGCGGTGCGGTTCTGAGCTGGAGGACAGTCTTAGGAGCACCGAAGACCTACTAGAAATGGCCGAGCAGAGGTACGGCACGCAGCTGGACCACGAACAGCACAAGCTTCAGCTAGCTGACCGCTCCTTTAGTAAGGTAAGTTACAAGCAACTTGTTAGCTTTTCTGCCAAATGCACACTACAAGAAAGAAACTTGTTGGCCAGTGTACATTTAAAGACTCACAGTTATGTTTTGTTAGTGCACACTGTACACAGTCAATCTGAGAATTCATGTTGCAACATTGTCAGAATTAAATGTTTTCAAATCATTTGGAGAACTTTTCAAATCAATTCAAAGTTTGATTTTAATATGTTTGAAATCTGTTTTCATACCAGTTAATAATCTTTTCAAAGCAGTTTGAGGACAGTTTTAAAACCAATTTAGTCTGTTTTCAAAACAGTTTGAGTTCTATTTTCAAATCAATTTGATGTCTCGTTTTAACCAGTTCAAAGCCTGTTTTCAAAACGGTTGATTTTTCTGTCTTCAAGCCAGCTTGATGTCTGTCACCAAAACACTTCAAAGTCTGATTTTAAAAATGGTTTGAAATGTTTTCATACCATTTGATAATCTGTTTTCATAACAGTTAGAGATTGGTTTTTAAATCAGTTTGATATCTCGTCAAGAGCAGTTCAAGGTTTTTTCAGTGTTTTCAAAATGGTTAAAACATTTTTTTAAACCAATTTGTTGTCTGTTGTCAATCAGCTCAAAGTCTGTTTTCAAACCAGTTCAAAATCTGTCATAAGACCTGTTTACATCTGGTCACTACATGCGTTTGTGATCGGATAGCTATCTGATTTGTTAAAACGGTTCAGTTTACACTTGGCCACATAAATGCTTCTCCACAAAACGGATATAAAGCCGATCTTCAGTTCCCGCGCTATGTGCAAATTTAACGGTGTTCACGTCAACGAAAGCAATAGATATGTGCTGCATTTTATTTATCATCAGCTAATTTCAAGATCAAAAACCGCAACAGGAGCGAGAGTGGTATCAGGACTTTAAAAATGTCAGGCTTAATACTTTTAATGAAGATAATTGTGTTCTGTGTCTGCGGCTTACTTTCAGTTTCATTTGCATCAGTTTGTGTGTCGGCTTGCTGAAGAGATACTCCGATATCCGTGGGGATGCGTGTTGCATTAGTGCTGTCATATCTGACTATAACATGTCGTATAGCCTATAAAACGCTCTCACACATTTATTATTTTTATATTTTGGGAGGCGTAAAATTGGGAGGAGGGGTTTCAATAACCAGATGCATTTACACTTGTCCAGTTTTCGTCTGGAATGCGTCCTCCTGAAGTGGTTTGAGTAATCGGATTTAAATCCATCTCGAAAGTGTTTTGGAGGACATTTACACCTGGTATTTTCACAATCGGATAGCTATCCGATCAGAGAAAGTGCATAAAATAACCAGGTGTAAACAGGCCTATATTGTCAGCAAATAGTTGCAACGTGCACATTTCCACACAGAAGATCACCATATTTCATGCATTGTTTTGCTGTGCATATAAAAAACTGAACTAATTTGTTTTGGACTGCAAACAAATGTCTCATTGATGACACATTTAGATTATTGAATTACTATCATGCTTCATTCATTCATTCATTCATCATCAACAACATGAGAACATCAGTACACACCAAACATGCGTCTCATTGGTTTCTGTTGTCAGGAGCTGGAGTGCCGTATGAAACGACTGGTTTCCGCAGAGCAGGAAAAGAGTTGTGTGGTAGAAATCAAGGAAGAGGAGCCTGACCCTGTGACCCCTGACCCAAAGCCTGACCCTGACCTTGTGCTGCACCAGCAGTGGCAGCTGAACCTGCTGGAGCACATTGAAGCAGTGCAGGACGAGGTGACGCACAGAATGGACCTTATCGAGCGAGAACTAGACGGTGAGACTCTTACAAACAGATTTCCTGGTTTAAAAATCAATAAACTGCAAACATAACAATTTCAGATTGATTTACTTGATATGTGTAATAACATGTCGATATCATTATGCAGTGCTGGAGAGTTGGCTAGACTACACAGGTGAACTGGAACCTCCAGATCCTCTTGCGCGCCTCCCTCAACTGAAACATCGCATCAGACAGCTCCTGACTGACCTGGGAACAGTCCAGCAGATCGCACTCTGCTCCTCATCCTCTTGAGGGCGCCAGAGAACATGCAAACAGTTCACACTCAAATTAATGCACACAGAGTTCCTTAAAACTGCTGAAATACTTACATGTGCCTGTGTTTTGAGAGGAAACCCCTAATGATTCAAGCTAAGGTCAGTGTGACAGTTTCTGTGGCACATGCGTGTTGGATTGATGGGTCTAGTCAGCAGTTTAACAGTAGTCACCGGTTAGAAAAGACTGATGGAAATTGAGGCTAATGATACCTGATGCAAACAACATCAGGTATCATTTTTTTTTTTTTTTGTGGAATATAATGCTTCATTGTAGCACTTAGCTATGTCTGTCATAGACTTAGGAGGTATTTTGTTATTGTTTTTTTTCCCATGTAATTTTCACTGTATTATTCACATGCTAAATAATTGTTTTATGTTAATTCATAAGCGTTTAATAAGTGATCATTTTGGACTCTCTTGGCACATCTTTGCTCTGGGTGGAGAGCTTAAGGACCCGAATGGTATTTTGCTGTAGTTAAAGAAAAAATGTTAAATATGAGTATAACAATATGAAAAAATATATTTTAATCTGAAAAATTTGCATTTTACTTCTATATTTGTACTAAGTCATGTAATCTTGTAAATAACCCAAACAATTGCTTAAATTCATGTTCTTTCTTATTTTTTATCTAAACTGTTGCATTTACAGTAAAGACTTTCTGTAAACTTTGATCTGTTGTGAATACTGTGGTTGTGGGCTTTCTGCCTATAACCCTCTAATTTTGACAATTGATGTTGCTTTCATTTCAAATCAGTGAACTTTGTTTCCACTGGTACAAAAAATAAGCACAGAATGTTGTTCCCTTGCATACTGAATCTTTGTATGTATATTTCTTCCCCCCCCC
>NW_015659717.1:442962-444838 GCF_001515625.1 Sinocyclocheilus rhinocerous | reverse complement strand
TTTCTGATACTGTTTTGTAAATTTTTCTGTTGCTTTCAAGTCTACAAGATTGATTTTGATTAAGACATTAGATGCCTTTAAGTTATTGTAATTGTGAATTTAAGTTATTGATTCTGCCACCTTTTTACATCTGTCTGTTGATTTTTATTTTATACAGTGTGAGTCTGAGTATTGTATGGTCAGAAAGAGAATGAGAGAAAAGCTGGGGTCTTTTTAGTGTTCTCACCCTGTGGTGTATTTTTTTCTCTCTCTAGACTATTACTGTTTAAAAAAAAAAAATCAAACTGCCTGATATATTATTTCAGGCCAATCTGAGTGTCGTTCACCCTCAAATACGCAAACTACATTTGTTATAAATTTGTGGATTTATAAAATCCTGCCGACAGGTATTTGGAGGGCTTGAGTTTTGTTGTTAACTTTCTCTGTACAGCTAGTGAGCAACTGACGGTCCATTGATTGTTTCTCAGTATTGTGTATTATATTTTTACATCTGCCCTGTTGCTTTCCAGGCATTGAAAATCTAGTTATGATTTACAAGTATTGCAGTCCTTTTATTTTTACGTTTATTTTTTTCCATCATTGGCATCTTTTTACGTTGGGGTCCCTGGGAATCTATAATAGGTTTTGAAAAATATACACGTAATCCAACTGCAAGAAAATAAATGCAAACATTTAAACTCCATGTTGTTTGTTTTTACTCTGCTTATTCCTATATTTTTTTTTATGCTTTATTGCAAGGTTGTGGACTAACATAATTATAGTTAACACTTAAATAATGTTTAAGTGATCGTTAATTATTTTAAATCATATAAATCTACAACAATCCCTTATGAAAATTAACCATGGTTTTACTACAAAAAAAAAAAAAAACATGGTTACAATATTTAAACTATGGTAACCACAAATTAACCATGGTTATGCTACACCATTTGTTTTTTGTAGTAAAACTGGATATACAAATGGTAATCAATACGCTAAAAAACATGGTTACCACACTTTTACTACAATAAAACCATGGTTAATTTTCCTAAGGGAATAATCCTAACAAATCCAATGTTTTTGCTTTTTCTTTAACCCTCTGGTTCTCTTCTCTCACTTTGACAGAAAAATGTTCTGTTTAGAATTTTTTTTAAATCACAGCTTCATCAGAATGGTATGAAACTTGGTGACTTTTATGGCATTTGGAATGTGAACACATACAAAAAGAGGGCATGATTCGAGCAGGCTAAGTGGTCGTAAAAAAAAATAGTCACCCTTGGTAACCATACAAAACGAGTCGGAAAACTGAAGTATTAAGCTCTGATAAAACATTCCTGTTCATTTTTGTTACATTTTTATAGAATTTTAATGTTTTGTGTAACAAAATACTTTCTCTGTGTTCAGGTTTGGCTCTAGTAATAATAATTCAAAAACTGACGCTTCAAATCAACAGGAGAATGTCATGCTTGTACCTACTAAACAATGATCAACACTGAAAAATAAAGGTTCTTTGCCAGCATTTATGGCTGCAAAACATTTAAAAAAAAAAAAAAAAAAAAAAAAAATCTATCTAAACCTTTACAAAAAACTGTCTTTGAGAATGTCTAAATATATATCTAAACCCACAACTTAAAAATAAGTATGTCTAAAAACAATTACAGAATTTATAGGCCTTTTATATAGAGCTATATAGGAATCTATGGGCTAAACCAAGGAATTGCAGATGTTTTTCTTATTTTACTCCCACCAGATGGCACTAATCTTGCTTCAAAATTGGGATTTTAAAGGCATTGACTCTATTTTCACATGAAAAACTGAATTAATTGAAAAGCAATATTTTAAATTTTTTGTATTATTTTCAATGGGAAGAAATTGATCATAATTATTGCATAAATAT
>NW_015659717.1:424902-442949 GCF_001515625.1 Sinocyclocheilus rhinocerous | reverse complement strand
GGGGGGGGGGGGGGTCATGAAGATCACAAGTGTGACTCACAAATGAGGAGCACCAGAGGGTTAAATAAACGCTTAAATACACGGTTAAATGTAATTACATCTAGCCACTGTAGCCTATTACTAAAAATGTGAAGTTATTATGTTTCTTGTAAGTCATAACGGCACCTGTCCAGAGGCTGCGCGCGCTGAATGTCTGAATGTCAGCTCTCGTGAGCTCCTCCTCCGTCAGCGCTAGGAAGCCAGAGCTCCGCCACTCGCTCGCGCTCTCCAGTGACCACAACACGTCGTACAAGTCTCTCCGGCTGCGTTCAGTTCCTATCCAGCGCATTTTGATCTTCTTGAACGGTGAGTGGTGATATCTTTTCTTTTTTAAGTCCTGGTGTTTGAATGTATTTCATGAAGTCGCTAAGTTCATCAGTTCTTGCGAGAGCGCTCCGTGCTGAACGCGAGCTAACAGCAGGCTAGCGCGAGAAAAATGACCGAATGAGACATAACGGGACGCTCAGTCCATAAAACTTAAAAATAGAGCTGTTTTGTCGAGAACAGACGTGGAGGAAGGTAACGGTGTCATTATCGCTTCTTTCCCCATTAACGTTACTGCTTGAAGCGTGGATGTGCAAAAGCCTGATAACCGTCATCACCAGCTAACGTTAGTCCTGTCACATATCTAACGTTAGTGCATATGTAATGGTTGTAAAATCAGACTATTCGATTAAACTGGGTAGTTACATGTGATTTATGGTTTGGTTGTTGTTTTTATTTAGTGTTTTGTTTTGTTTGTTTGAACGTGTTAACCGCTGTTTAGCACTCTGAAGTGCTGAGTTTAACGTTAACTGCCACCGAGCACTAACATGATCCAGGATCAGCCCCGTTTGGACTTCAGTCTCTTCAGACACGGAGAGACTTTATGTTGCTGAAAATAAGTCTCTATTCTATCTGAAATGTGTCCCTAGAAGATACAACTTGGATCAGTTTTAAATAAATGATGCTGTGTTGCCGTAGATGCAACAGGGCTGATCGTTGGGCATCTCTGCAGGTGTTTTATAAAAGGGTTTCTAACCCAGTTTCCCAAAATACTGCAAGTGAAACAACACAGCACCAGCAAAGCCATCTGATTAGTGACACGAGTCCAGATGCTCTAGTGCAGGGCTGTTCACCAACAAGTGGGCCAAATTTAAAAATCCCTTGGGCAGTGTTGGCCGAGCTACAGTTTTTTTTTTAACCCACTGAGGCTACTAGCTATAGATAGCAGGTGTATGATATATTTAAGCAATAATACTGTATGCCTTAATGTGTTTCAGTTTTTAGAGCTTTTATATTTCAGTGTATCATGAGGATCATTTCCACCTTTTTTGTGGTTGGAGTATGACTTTATGATACTGTAACGGTCCAACACTCACTGAATGAATAATAATTGAGATTGTAATAATAATTGAAAGAGACTTGAGATAAAAATGATTTGGGGGGTTAACGTGAAATCTGCCACACTGTAAAAAAAAAACTCAAAAAAATAAGGCAACCTATCGCCCTCAACTTAAGTTAACTCAACTATCAACCGACAACTGAAAAACTTTAGTTCATCTAATGAATAAAAGTCAGTCTACTGAGTGTTAAAAGATCTGTCAGAAAAACCAAGGATTTTTTTTTAGCATTTAACAATGCTAATCTGTTTTAACAATCCTCTTTCTTTTAGATTTGTTTATTTTCAAAGCCTTCTACATAATATGGGTAGTATTTTTCTCTTAAAGGGTTAGTTCACCCAAAAGTTCTGTCATTAATTATTCACCCTCGTGTTGTTCGAAACCCATAAGACCTTCGTTCATCTTTGGAACACAATTTAAGATATTTTTGATGAAATCTGAGAGCTCTCTGACTAGTGGTCGAACGATATGTGGTTTTTGACAGCCGAATCCATTTGAAAATGGATTAAAAAATAAATGTGTAAAATAAACATACTTATACTTTAGATGACAAAGTATTTTTCATAAATAAATATTTAAAGGGGTCATATGATGCAATTTCAAGTTTTCCTTTCTCTTTGGAGTGTTACAAGCTCTTGGTGCATAAAGAAGATCTGTAAAGTTGCAAAGACTAAAGTCTCAAATCCAAAGAGATATTCTTTATAAAAGTTAAGAGTCAGATTTAAATGCGTATTTGCTGAATGCTGACGGCAAAAAGTATTATAATGTTTATTATAATATTAGAAAGTATTATAATGTTTGCCTTTCTATTACTAATAATATAATACTTTGTATACATTTTAATTCCTTTGTTTAACCGTTCTATCTGATTATTAGACAGACTTCTATCCGTATTAGACAGAACTGTTAACGACGACAGCGAACAAGAGGGAGGAAGTGAGCACTATGTGCTCAGGCGCGGCCGTTCTCAGCGCCGTCAAAATAAAAGTCCCACCTCGAACGCATCGGCCAAACAGAAAAACTTATCGGCCGATGCCGATATTAGAATAATGCCAAATATCGGCCGTGGCGATATATCGGTCGACCACTATCTCTGACCCTCCCATAGACAGCAAGGTAACTACCACGTTCAAGTTCCAGAAAAGTACCAAGATGATCGACAAAGTAGTCCATGTGACTATTTTCCCATGGTCATCAAGCCGCGACCCACTTTTTTTTTAGGATATATATACACTGACTGCCTTTCAAAAGTTTGGGATCAGTAAGATTTTTATTACTTTTTAAAGGGTTAGTTCACCCAAAAATGACAATTCTGTCATTAATTACTCACCCTCGTGTTGTTCCAAACCCGTAAGACCTTTGTTCATCTTCGGAACACAATTTAAGGTATTTTTGATGAAATCTGAGGGCTCTCTGACCCTCCCATAGACAGCAAGGTAACTACCACGTTCAAGGTCCAGAAAAGTACCAAGATGATCGACAAAGTAGTCCGTGTGACATCAGTGGTTCAACTGTAAAGTTACGAAGCTACGAGAATACTTTTTTGCGCAAAGAAAACAAAAATAACGACTTTATTCCACATTTTCGTCTCTACTGCGTCACTTGTGGACGCGTGTTCACGACAGTATCATGACGCGAGCGTGTGGCGGCTTTTCTTGGTACTTTTCTGGACCTTGAACGTGGTAGTTACCTTGCTGTCTATGGGAGGGTCAGAGAGCCCTCACAATTCATCAAAAATATCTTAATTTGTGTTCCGAAGATGAACGAAGATCTTACGGGTTTGGAACAACACGAGGGTGAGTAATTAATGACAGAATTTTCATTTTTGGGTGAACTAACCCTTTAAAACTAAAGGCAAACATTTATGCTGATAGACAAATGTATTATACAAATTGCAATGAGATGCACATATACAGTACCTCAGCACACGATTCTCAACCATGGTGAGGATGAACAAATTTTAAATCAGTAAAAATATGTACTCTGATCCACATGACAGCTAACTGACAGTGACAACAGCAGCAGAAGCATAAATTAAGTTGCATAAATTAAGCATAAATGAAATTAACTTGTGCAATATTGTTCAGTGTAAAATTGTTTGTTAAGATGACTCAATTTGAAAAGTTGGGGGAACATTTGGATATGTTGTGAACAAATACTTGAGTATCTAAGTAAGGTAAACAAAACAACTTTTGCCAGCGACATGATTTGAGTATTTTTGTTCAGTTCACACAAAACAATTGAACTGACTTCTCCTAAAAATTCTTTGTTCAGGCTACTTTTTAAAATTGGTTAGTTGAACTTTTCGAAAGTTGGATTTTTTTACAGTGTGCAGGGCAAAATAGATTTACCTAATTTACTTTAGTTATTTGTACTGTAGTAAAAAAAAAGAACTTTTTATACTTTCTTTCTTTCTTTCTTTCTTTATTTATTGTGAAATGTAGTAATTTCTGAGTAAAAATTGTAGTAAATCCTACACCTTTCTTTTGTTTTCATTGTGCCAATCTTTCATGGGCTGCTGCGTATCCAGAGTCCCCTGGTTACTCTAGTGCAGGGATGGGCAAACTTGGTCCCGGAGGGCCAGTGTCCTGCAGGGTTGAGATCTAACCCTGAGAAAACTCACCTGCCTGCAGCCTTCTAGTAAACCTGAAGACACCGATTAGCTGGTTCTGGTGTACTTGATTAGGGTTGGAGGCTGGAGCTAAGCTCTGCGGGACAGCGGCACTCCAGTAGAAAGTTTGCTCATCCCTGCTCTAGTGCAAAAACCTCTCGTCATTGCAGTGCTATGAATTTGTCATACTTCAGTGCTTAGGCTGTTGTGTTATTGAAAAACAAATATTGACTTTCTACTGAAATAATGTTCTCTGTTTTGTTACATTTTTATGTTGTACTTTTGCGAATCCTACTATGCTTTTAATATTAAAGGATTAGTTTATCTTTTTCTTTTAATATTAAATGCATGAGGTTTTAGTAAACCCAATGAGGTTTGTTCTTGTGTGTCAAACAAGCATGTTTGAGCTTCTGTTTACCATATTTGATGAGTTCTATATATGTGGCTTGATCAATAATTACATGTGACTAAAAGTCTAAATTAATTCTTCTCATCACGTGATTGTGGATTAAACTACCCGCGCCGTGTTATGATTTTGAAACGTGCAGTGCTCATGTTTATTCAACGAAGTCAAACGGCACAAATAAATCAATGTATGGGAAACACTGGTAATGTATATCGAAATATCGGAAATGTGTTTAAAAATCATATCACCGTTATTGAAAAAAATTATATCGCGATACATATTGATATTGAATTATTGTCCAGCCCTAATTAAACTGTTTTGTTTTACAAAGCGTCACAGTTTTTGGTGGAACAGCCTTTTTAATGAAGTGAAATCTCTCAAGTTTCATTAAAATGTATTGCTGTTTTAAAGATGAACAAAAGCCAGAGTGGATCACAGTCATAGAGGAATGACATTTCAATGAGAAACTGATGACAGAATTTCATTTTTGGGTGATCTGTTCCTTTAAGTGTTTGGAAAGTATAAAGATCACTTTAAGGAATAGTTCACCTACTCACTTTCAGGCCATTCAAGATGTAAATTAGTTTTTCTTCATCAGAAAAGATTTGGAGAAATGTAACAATACATCACTTGCTCACCTCATTAAAATGTATTGCTGTTTTAAAGATGAACAAAAGCCAGAGTGGATCACAGTCATAGAGGAATGACATTTCAATGAGAAACTGATGACAGAATTTCATTTTTGGGTGATCTGTTCCTTTAAGTGTTTGGAAAGTATAAAGATCACTTTAAGGAATAGTTCACCTACTCACTCTCAGGCCATTCAAGATGTAAATTAGTTTTCTTCATCAGAAAAGATTTGGAGAAATGTAACAATACATCACTTGCTCACTAACTGACCCACTGCAGTGAATGGGTGCCGTCAGAATGAGAGTCCAAACAGCTAGTCCAAATCCACACAGTCCATCAATTAATGTCTTGTGAAGCAAAAAGCTGCATATTTTTAAGAAATAAATCCATCATTAAGATGTTTTAACTTTGCTGCAAAGGAGGCTATATTTGGAAGTTGAAGAGTGTCAAATTCCTTCATCAGATCTTAAGCCACAATCAATCATTATATGTTAAATAAGTGGCAAGAAGAGTGGGATACATGTTCAAACAATGAATTCTGAAATCTATCCTGAAGTCTCAAAGAGACTTTTTACCTCCCTTAAAACAAGATTTAATCAAGTGGTGTTTACGAGATTTCGTATAGGTCATACAAGCTTGACCCATGCTTTTTTGCTTAAAGGTGAAGAAGACCCAACTCCATGCATGTTCTGCAAGACCCCCCTTTTCATTAAACATATTTTATTGGACTGTCCCGGTTTTAATGCATTTTTTATGAAGTATGCTCACTCAGGGACTTGTTTAGTGAGAATTTACCAGAAGAGATTTTAGATTTTGTTAATTTAAAAATCTTGGATTAATTTTAACCATTTTTGTGTTTGCTCGGTTTTTATTTTTATTTTGTGTAACACTTGTATTATTCTAGCTCAGTTTTGGCATGAAGATAACCTTATATGCTGCAGATAAAAATAAATAACTACTACTACTACTGTTTTTACTTGTAAACGGTGCTTGATCTGTGCATATTTCTCTTCTGAAACCGATTTTATATAGCTAGCATTAGGGCCAATGTGCTGTTTCTCTCTCTTTTTGTCTTTTCCTCGATGTAAGCTATGCTAATCAGTCTGCCACCATTTTCACAGTCACTGTCTCATGAAATTAGATGACTGGGTTTGTCAAAGAGAGGCATTCCATCACTGTGAACCCTTCATTTACCAAAGCAGTGTGAGCTGTTATTTCAGGTGCAATGAGAAGCATTTGGCATACAGCTTACCAGCACACCTGGATGTGTTTTAGAGCCTGCTCATATCTGTCCCCATGAGGACGATTCTCAGCAGGACTGGTTTGATCTGCTTTATTTCACTCCTGCAGTGGAGGTGTTTCTCTGTCATGGCAGCAGGAGCTGATGTTTTATGCATTAATGGAGCACTCAGATGCATTATGAAATTGTATCCAGACATTAGATGTGGTTTAGCCAAAATCTGTTTTTGTTCCTTCCTTGTAAGGCACCTGAAACATGAAGAGGTCTTGCTCAACAGAGCACTGAAATTATGATGTATTTTATAGGCCAAATTGGAAGTTAGCATCACCCTGGTTCCCTTCACACACACACACAAAAAGATTTTTTCCATTTACTTTAGGGATTACTACAATAAGCTCTGTGACCAACAAAAATGTTTGACTCACGTTTTGTTTATTAATTTTCATAAAAGAACATTATACATTTTGAAGCCTAAATAAATAAGGTTGGCAGAAGTAAAAAGCTTAACAGGCTATGAATGAACTACACCACGATTGCATGACTTCAGTGTCACTACCATTACAGGGATAATTCACCCAAAAATGAAAATTCTGTCGTTAATTACTCACCCTCATGTCGTTCTAAACCCATAAGACCTTCGGGATGAGGAGGAGAAGAATTGTTGAATACAATCGCTATTTTTGTTTTCTTTGCGCACAAAAAGTATTCTCGCTTTGTAAAATTACGGTTGAAGCCCTGATGTCAAATGGACTATTTTACCGATGTCCTTGCTACGTTTCTGGACTTGGGAACATTGCAGTTGTGTTGCTGTCTATGAAGGGTCTGAGAGCTCCTGGATTTCATCAAAAATATCTTAATTTGTGTTCCGTAGATGAACAAAAGTCTTATGGGTTTGTACCGATATGAGGGTGAGTAACTAATGACAGAATTGTCATTTTTGGGTGAACTATCCCTTTTTAGCTTTCAGTCTTGATTTATAAAACAAAACAAAACAAAATCTTGAAAGGTTGAGTTAGAATAGTTTGCAAGAGTGTGATTACAAACACTGACTGTTGGATGATGGAGTCTGATGAGATAAAATGCTAAGTCGTTTCTGAGTTTTGGCCTAAAAAAACACATCCTTGTAGCACACTGTCTTTTAATGGGAAGAGAAAACCACAAGTAGGCCAGTGGGTTTTTCCTTTGGCCTTTTTGCTGATAATCGTTGGATTCCGTTTTGTTTATTAGAGGAGCCGAAGTTTCCCGCAATGTTGTTGTTGTGGTGTTTTTTTAATTTTTTTTTATTATGTAGATAGCAGGAAGGCATATCTGCATATGTATATCCCAAGTACATCACTGGACAGATCACATTTGTTTTCCCTGTTATTCTATTGATTGGTTTACTCTGCTCTCCCTCCTCCCATTGCTATGCCAACAACCTCCCTGGGTGACAGCTGTTGTGTGTTTTCTCTGGCTCCTTAATTTCCATTGGCTGTGCTCCCCACAGTCCTCCATCAATCCACGCCTGCTTCTATTTCTGGTGGCGTCCCCCATGGGATGGCAGAGCTCATGGCCTCCACTGGATTCCTGGAGAAGCAGACTGCTGGAACTGAGGTTCCTCACGGGCTTGTTGTTTATCTGTCAGCACCTATCTGATCACTTTCCAGAAAAAAAAGGAGTTGTCAGTCAGCAATCCAGCTAGAAATGGAAGCTTGCGGGAATTATTTTCTTTCATAATCCTAATGGTATTAATAGGCTGTTGTTTTTTTTGATTTCATTGTCTTGGCACTAAAGCCTGCCATCAGAATGCTGCTACACGCTTTTGTCTAATTAGCAGCATGTTCAGTTGTTTTAGTTTTTTAATTGACTTTATAATCCTTTTGTTACAGACATACTCAGAGCTAACAACTAAAACCAGCTGGCACGACAGGTCCTGTGGATCAGAATCTGTCTGTAGCAGCATATCGTTTCAGACATGAGTGAGTGTCACTAAGCCCTGTTTGTTTGATCTGGGAACGGCTGACTAGGTGGCACAGCGTGTAGCAGATGATTCAGTTCTTTCGCACCATTAGGGTAAATGAGAACCCCATCACTGCACGCCTCACAATAACTTTGAATTGTTAAAGGGGTGGTTGATTGCGATTTCACTTTTTTAACATTAGTTAGTGTGTAATGTTGCTGTTTGAGCATAAACAGTATCGCAAATTTGCGACGCTGAAAGTTCAATGCAAACGGAGATATCATCTTTTAAAATTCTGGCAGTTTAATGCCTATAAAAACGGCTCGTAGGGACTCTAAGGAGATCACTTCCCGGGTTCGTTACATCCATAGACTGTAAAAAAACATGGACGTAGTGTCCGTGACGTCACTCGTAGGGTTCAGAAGAGCATTTTTGAAGCCTAAAGTGGGCGGAGCCGACCGCCGCCATCTTGGCAGCGCGTCACTCCCGGATAATTGAAAATGGGCAAAAAGGCGGGACGTGGGTGAAGCTGAGGCGCTAGTTGCTGAAACCACGCCCGTCTATGGTGACAGCAGTGCTGCCGTGCAAAGACAAAACACCATAACTTTGTTTTTGGTCGAAATGAGTTATTGATGTACTTTCATACATCTGTCGGCACTTCTTTAGACAAACAAATTAGATAGATCGCGATCTAACAAACTGCTCCATATAACAAAGCACTGTAAACAAGCAACGACTAGATAACTTGGCAACAATAATTAATCGTAAATAATCTTTAAAGTTTTTCTTTTTTTTTCTTTTTATAATGCAGATGCCAGCTCTCAGTCTAGGGCTGCCCACTTCTGCACGTGTGAGGAGTCGAATGCCATGACAGCGTATCACATAAAATCAGTTACTGTTCGCAATAAAATCGTTTCCTACCTTTTCTTGTAACTCGATTAAAAACATTGCAATGAACGTCATCGGAGATGTTTATCTTTTAAAATTCTGGCAGTTTAATGCCTATAAAAACGGCTCGTAGGGACTCTAAGGAGATCACTTCCCGGGTTCGTTACATCCATAGACTGTAAAAAAACATGGACGTAGTGTCCGTGACGTCACTCGTAGGGTTCAGAAGAGCATTTTTGAAGCCTAAAGTGGGCGGAGCCGACCGCCGCCATCTTGGCAGCGCGTCACTCCCGGATAATTGAAAATAATTTAAACGGATGAGTTATAAAAATATTCACCCCCCTCACAGTTGTCATGAAGGGCAAAATTACCTATATAGACCAAAAACACTTTTTGTACCAGGCTGTAAACATATTTTTTTCTGCTGTAAAGTTGGGCATTTTAACATAGTCTATGGGACTGACTCCCTTTTGGAGCCAGCCTCTAGCGGTCAGTCGATGAATTGCAGTTTTAGTCACTACCGTATTGGCTTCAAGCGAGAGACTGGGAGGTTGCCGCTTGGTTGCATCACAAACCCAGATAAACCCCGCCCCGGGAACATGCAGCAAAGGGGGCGAGGCCATGTTGTACTACTTTAGAGAAGAGGAAGAGAAAACTAGGGGTGCACGTAAAAATCTATTCATATATGAATCGGAATTCTGTCTTCTAATTCAAATTCAAATGAGCTTTATTGGCATGACTTGCACAGTATTGCCAAAGCATTGTCTATTACATGAATAAAAAATAAACTATTAGGCCTAGCCTATATAATACATAAAACAAGAATATATCTGTAAAATGATTAAGTAAATAAGTACATGTATACTTTCTTTCTTTTTTTCCCCCCACAAACAAGAAAAATATTTAAGACATTGTTTAAAAAACGAAAAACAAAACAAAAACTTTGCACAACAGTACAACAAATCGATCTCGCTTCAGTTTTGTCCACTGGCTGACAGTCTTAGTTTGTGACAGGCTGATACATATCTTGCGGCTGTTGTGACCATTTTGGAATTTTCCCCTAAAAATGTGACTTAATTTTTCTGCATTTGGTAATGCCATAATTTTTGGTTTAATTTGTTGGAATTTGGGGAAATATGCAGCTCTAATGTTGTGATAGTAATCACAGTGCCGTAAGAAATGTTCCTCTGTTTCCAGCTCTTCCTGCGAGCACAGTGAACATAGTCTCTGTTCTCGTGGTTGCTGTCTCTGTCTGTGCTGTCTTCTCTATAGCCAGACAGTACGGTGGCCGAGAAGTGCAAAACAAATCACAATTCTGAAGACAAAATTACAAATTACAAACGCAAATGCAAGTCTAAAAAACAAAATAACAATTCAGAAAGCACAACAACAATTCAGAAAACATTATAACAAGTCAGAAAACACAATGACAAATTCGAAAACAAAATAACAATTCAGAAAACACAACGACAAATTCGAAAACAAAATAACAGTTCAGAAAACACAACGACAATTCAGAAAACAAAATAACAAGTCAGAAAACACGGACTTGTCATTGTGTTTTCTGACTTGTTATAATGTTTTCTGAATTGTTGTTGTGCTTTCTGAATTGTTATTTTGTTTTTTAGACTTGCATTTGCGTTTGTAATTTGTTATTTTGTTTTCAGAATTGTGATTTGTTTTGCACTTCTCGGCCACCGTAAGACCGTGATCACTCAGTCTGTATTTTGTAAGTGTCTTTCTTAATTTGTGATCTTTTACACAGCTCAAGTATTCTGCTGGCTTGTAGTCTCTTTTTAGGTGTAAATACAGCTCCATCTTTTGTATTTTAGTGGCATCTTTCCAGTAGGCAAATTTAGTTTTTGTACCAGCTGTAAAAGGGCGCTCTTCTGCAGGTTCTGCTCCTGCCACTGCAGGGCTTCAGCCTGGTAAGAGCTCGGATCACTGCATTTCAGGGGCTCCTCTCTCTCTCTCTCTCTCTCTCTCTCTCTCTCTCTCTCTTTTTCTCTCTCTCTCTCTCTTTCGCTCTCGCTGTCGCTCTCTCTCGCTCTCGCTCTCTCTCTCTGATCATCAGCTCAGCTCCAACAATTAACTGTTCCATTTATACAATTATTTTCACATAGCTATTAGGGGTGGGGGAAAAAATCGATACAGCATAGTATCGCAATATTTTTTCTGGCAATACTGTATCAATACACGGTTTCCGTTTCGTCCCAGAATTTTAATTTCGGTGCATCCCTAGATGTAAGACTACATGTTTTATTTAATATAATTTAAATTTAACAGTAATTTACTTTCACATGCCCCAATTGCTGAAGGGTCTGCACAACTTTTTAGTACAATTTCAAGTTGCGCTGTTCAAAATACCTGTAGTAGCACAGCAGTGCATACCTGTTTACATTGAATTAAGGTGGACTAGATTAGACTGTAATACAAATAGTTGAGTTTGCCAGGTGCATACAACATTTATGACAGGTTTTCATGAAAGTGTTGGTCAGTTTGTCTGCTTGACAATCCCATTTTGCACTGCAACAATAAAACTGAAGTGAGATAAACAAACTGAGAAATGTTACTTTTTAGTTAAAACAGATGTTGTCAAAGTTTTCCTTTGGGGACATAATTTGAAGTTGGAAAAAGGTAATAAATTGCAATATAATATTTATTTAAAATCGCAATAATATTGTATCGTGACACAAGTATTGTGATAATATCGTATCGTGAGGCCTCTGGTGATTCCCACCCCTAATAGCTATAAGAAGCGTTAAACATGGACGCGTGTGCGGTTGCCGTACTGTATTAATGCTTTAATCAGGATAAAACTGTATATTAAAAGCTAACAGAAGCAGTAGCATTTACAAATAACAGCATATCTAAAAGTATGAGACGACAACAAACAAAAAACATACCATTAAGAGCTGTGCTTATAACTGGAGCACATGCCGCTGAGGTGAGGGGTGGGACGTTTAGACACGCACCAGAGGCGGTTTAGCCAGTCACAACACACTGGACCAGCTAACCAATCAGAGTCCATCGTGTATTTCTGAGGGAAGGGCTTCATAAAACCAGGAAATGATCAGCGCGTTTATACACTCTAAAAACGTCTGGGTTAAAAACAACCCAATCTGGGTTATTTTGGCAACCCAGCGCTGGGTCAAAAAGGGACGAACCCAGCGCTGGGTTGTTGTAACCCAACAAGTTGGGTTATTATGTTTGACCCAGCATGCTGGGTTGCTTTTTTATGGTTTAAAATTACTACACTGCTAGGCTAAAATGAACCCAAATCGAGCTAGACATTAAACCTACAAATCTTGTTCATTTTAAAATCACTTTTATTCACATGCGGCTCTCTTGTGCGATTGTGTGATTGATGTTCCTCTAGAAAATGCGCAAAATATGCGTTCTGTGTGAACGGCTTGGTTTCAGTTTTGACGTAAACAAGATCTTCTCCGCATTGATGTTCTCTTTTCCCGCAATATTTGTAATTAACAACGCCGCATCTAGTGGCTTCAACTGGATAGGCTAACAAAAACATTAAAATACAATGACACTTACATCGTCATCGCATCTCGTGCGCCACTGATAAGGCTGCCTCCTTAACGCACATCTAAAATTCGAATGCAACGTTTTTGCATTCAAATGTGGATTTTTATTTTAAATTCGAAATTCAAATTTTTTTTTGACATCCCTAGTTAATACTGGTGGTAAAAAAAAAAAAAACCTTCATCAGTCTCTGTGTACTTTTATGGTCGAAATCATTGTCCACAATTTTGTTATTTGATAATGTGTAAACCATAAATGATGAGAATTAGAGCCAAAAAACTTTGTTTGGAAACTGGGGATGAATGTGAAAAATACTATATATAGGCCTAATTAATTAGATTTCTTACTTTGTAAGTAGTTTCACAGTGGTTGGATCTTAAAAGTTGCAATGAAAAAGAAGTAGAGGTCATATTTTCTTCAGTATTTCTTGACTGATATCCAAGTGAAATAGTTTATCGGAAAAAAAATAGGATGGGTCTTGTTTCAATCTGTTGGTTGTTGTTTGGATCACAGATCTGAATGTGAGCTTGTAGTCAATTGTAAGAAATAGGTGGCATTTATGGAGACTAGGCATGGGCCGGTATGAGATTTTGACGGTATGATAACCTTAAGCAAAAATATCACGGTTTCAAGGTATTACGGTATTGTTGTTACAGCTCTAAAATGTGTTAATTTTAAATGTCTGGGTAAAAAAAAAAACTGAACAATATATTTTGAGAACATACAGAATATTTGGAACAGTAGTATTTGTTTTTTTTTTCTTTGATTTGTTTCTGAAATGTGGGCTGTCCTGCAGCTTTTGATTTGATGGTTGATTTGCTGATCTTTTTTTTAAACAGTTATTTAATTTTAGTTATATAATTCATATCATTTCATATCATTTTTTTATATAATTTCATATATATAATTTGATTTAATAATCCAATTTGAAGCAAAAACAGAATGTTCTGACTAGCTTAAATTATACTACATGCCTGAACAAAACAAACAGCAGAAGCTCTGAAGGGGACGCAGATTCACTCTCTGGCAGCAGGAGGCGCTGATACAGCATTTCCTTGGTTATCGCAGTAAACAAAGCAGAGCTGCGCTGAAACACTGCGGTAATGTGAATTATACGAGATGAAAAGAAAATACCATCTAAACGTTTCTGAAGACAGTCAGTTCCCCTCAGAAACACATGGTTGCCGATCGCGTAAGTTCCAGAGGAAGCTCCTTCGGCCGTCATACACACACGTGACTGACCGCTCGCTCGCACCAACAGGAGGGGGAGGGACGTGTTACTCTCTACACTGCACTCAACCTGAGGGATTCCTACACTTTCAGTTTTTGAGGAGACATGAAAAACAGCGCATACCGCATGAACAGTATAGCGGAAAATATTAGAGGTTTTGAAACCGTGAAATTTTCAAATCGCGGTATACCTTTAAACCGGTAATCGGCCCATGCCTAATGGAGACTAAATGATTGGAGAAGTACAGCATACGTCACATTCATAGAGAAGTCTGATATTTCACTGAAAGATCGAGTTAAGACTTGACTTGGGAGAAAAAAAAAGCTTATACAATAATTCATGCTTGCAACACATAATTGCTTTAGCTTTCCAGGAATGGGACCCCTCAGGACTGGGTCCCTTGGCACTATATCTGTAACCACAGTTAGTGAGGCACTATGAGACAGAGCATAAAAAATGGGAAAGCAAATAAAAATAAAAAAAATGTGGGAGCTGTAGTTTCTTTAAACATGCCTCACCATTTAGTGACCAGTCCCTCTGTCATTAAATGTGACTGTCCATGTCCAACCGTTTTTTGAGTGGAAGAGTTGTGCCCTTATAAGAGGATAGGAAAATAAGATAATATCCACAGAATCAGAGTTCTCTCCTGTCTGAATCATGACAGCTTGCCTTCCAATATCTATTGGATGACAATACAGTTGTTAACTAGCTTACAGCTTGTTAGAGAGCTCATTTCTCAAGAAAATACTTATATTCTCATCATTTCAAAGGACTTTTTTTTTGTGCTCACCGCTAGGGCTGCACGATTAATCAAACGCGATTAATCGCGATTGTCATGCACATTTTGTCAGTAAAGCCGGTTCTGTGATTAGTAGTAAATCTCCATCACCTGCTTTCAGGAGGAGCAGCATTTACTACACAGAGCCGTAGTTCTCTGACAAGCTATGCAAAATCACGTTCATAATCGCAGACGATATAATCGTAGGATTATGAAATCGAAGAAATTGTTCGCGATAATGACAGCTGTTTGCGTATATTCTCGGTGAACTACGGCTCTGTGTAGTAAATGCTGCTCCATCTGAGAGCACGTGAAAATACCACATTTAATAACATGTTTTTACTCCAAACTCACTTCATAACGTCAGTC
This sequence comes from Sinocyclocheilus rhinocerous, assembly GCF_001515625.1. Classification (NCBI taxonomy): domain Eukaryota; kingdom Metazoa; phylum Chordata; class Actinopteri; order Cypriniformes; family Cyprinidae; genus Sinocyclocheilus; species Sinocyclocheilus rhinocerous. The sequence goes on along the minus strand of NW_015659717.1, from coordinate 427,896 downwards.
GAGTGTTTGAAATAAATCCTTCTGTGAGATGATGTGGCTTCTTAAACAGAATAATTAAGGCACACAATATTTCATTGTATTCTAAGCAGTGATAATGGCTATGTCGATTAGCATTTCATTTTAGATATACTTTATTATGATGAAAATTATAATCATAAGAACTCTGATAAACCATATATTGCTGTAGTCGTGTGTTTATTAGTCACGTTGAATCAATGAAAGCAGTTGAATCTTCAGTTTATTCAGCTGCAGCGATAGACATTTCCTGGATTTCTTATTCGGGGCATATTTGGATTTTCAGCGTGAGAGCGCCCTCTGGCATTCGGATGGAGATTTACTACTGATCACAGAACTGTGCTTCACTGAAAGATACGCATGACAATCGCAGCTTCTGCATAATCGCCATTTATTGCCTTTGTGATTTAATTTCGATTAATTGTGCAGCCCTACTCACCGCTCAAGTGAATTGAATATAACATGCAGTAGTGCTGGGCGGTATGATCAAAAATGTATATCACGGTATTTTTCTAAATTATACCGGTTTCACGGTACATGAAGGTATTTTTTTTTCATGCATGACCGGGTGTTAACCATATTTTCTACTGATTGAGAGAGGAAATACTGCAGTATATTGACTTAGAATGCCCTTCATGTTCTATTAGTTCTACAGCTTCAGTTTCGGAACTTTCATGCTTAGTAACACATACAGCTGTTCCCTCACGACAGTGCAACAGTGAAAAGGGACCCCTTTCAAACAGTGTTGCGTTCAGAACGTTGTTTAAGCGACATACACCGGTATTGCGGTATTTTAAAAATTCATATCATAACAAAAATAAACAACGGTATTCGGTATGAACCGGTATACCGCCCAGCACTAACATGCAGTCCTTTTGTCCAGCAGTCCTAGCTTGTCCTCTCTCTATCTCTTTCTGTATTTCAGCCTGGCTGAAATTGTAGATGCGGCTGGGCTGTTCTGAAAGGGCTGGTTTACTGAGGTCCAGTTACCTGATCCTGGAAATACAGAAAGTAGATACTCGCCATCCAAGGAAGAGCTTCTGTTGCATTATTCTGCACATAAGCATCTTTTTTTCTCTTCGTATTCTGTAGACATTAACTTCCCATACCACAGAAAAAAAAATACTCTCTCTTACTGTAGATCAAAAAGGATATAAGGATGCTTTGCCTCTGAGACGAGCTTCTGTCCATGTGAAAACAAGTGTGTCTGGTCTGTATTTTTAAGTGTCTCTGTAATGAAGGTGGTGAGCTAGTAAAGTGATCCTGATCTCTGCTCTGTAGTGGCTGCTGTGATGGAATTGGAGAGCAGCTCTATTCTGTACTACTGGTTTTAGATTTTAACATTTGCACTTTAATACCTAGTTAAGAAATATATTGAATTAGAAATAAGAGTGATCAACACTAAAACTTTCATTAACAAGGCTCTATTCTGTTTACTCCACTGAAATGAAGTGGGCGTAATCTTAGCAAACTAAAAGCCCTCTTTCTTTTTACAAATGCATCTTAAAGGAATAATTCACCCAAAAATAAAATGAAGTCAACACAGGTTTGTAATAACATAAGTTGCATATATGCATGTTCCATATACTTTCCCACATATTTAATAGTTGTTTGTCAATCAAGCATTCAACAGTCCTATGGTATAGTAGGAATTGACTGACCAACAAATTTATTTCTGTTGCTTTTTAGCAGTCATAATTAAAGTCAGACGTTAACATCCTGCTGTGTCCAAAGAGACACAATCCTCTCTTCTGTTCTTTTTTGACCCCAGGTTTAGTGGAAGACTCGTATTTGGGATTTAGTCATATTGTAGCATTCCTGGCACTTGTGAGCATGAAAGAGTGCTGAAAGCTAATCACAGTTAAAGTGTTTTCACACTGTCACATCTGTTTATAGCCATGTGTCTGTGGAATGAGAAATGCTGAACGCACCCTACAGCCAGGGATGCCACACTCTATCTTTATAATTGATTTACACTCATTGCATACACTTGGAGAAGCTTTGAACTGATCTGGATTTATACATGAACTGCTCCTAAAACTTGATGTGAATTAAAGTTCAAAAAGACAACAACATTCAGTTTCAATTTGTGAATAAGTATTTTTTCTCTCATGAACACTTCAAAAAGTGGTTGTTAAAGGGATTGTTTACCCAAAAATGAAAATTGTCATTAGGGATGTTCATTTCGGTTATTTTTCCTAACCGACAACCGACGCTCGTTAACCGATTATTAACCGTTAACCGACAAGATTATTTTAAATTAGAATTTAATTAAATTAGAAAGGATACGTGTCTGTGACCCATTAAAAAATACTAACATTTGTTTCCCGGGGATTAATTTTACATGCGCAAAAAGCAGCAAACAACAGAACATGAGGATTCACATGGTCTTCATATCACATCACGCACCTGCAGCGCTTCTGCGAGCGGAGAAAAACATAATAAAGCTAGGCTATAGGCCTATATATATAAAACGATAAATAGGCCTATACGAGAAATATATTTTTACTTAAATAATAAATTAAGAAAACGAAAGAAAAACTGTGCAACAAGTAGCCTAGTATTCAGAGTTTTAGTTAATTTGTGTGCTTTTACGAAAGGAAACCAGATGGCAGAAAGTGGCATCCTATTTTTCTTTAGGCTTATTTTACAAAAGCACAAAGATTTGTTTTTATTGTGAATGTACACAAATAAAGGCAAACCTTTTACAATTCCGATTATCTTTATGACTAAAAGGAGTAATTGCTTCCACTATTAGAAGGAAAAAATTCAAATGATTGCGCCACCATTAAGCATTGCTACCTTGACAATGCAGCCTGCTTATTATCATAATAAAATACAGTCAGTCAAACATATGGAAAAAACACACTGTAGTAAAAAATATGTGCCGTTAAGTGTTCTCACCGCAATGCCGTGATGTTATGCAAAACATTTTGTTTTACGTGGATATTGGAACGCGAGTGAAGTACATAAATAATA
>NW_015659717.1:419799-424806 GCF_001515625.1 Sinocyclocheilus rhinocerous | reverse complement strand
GACTAAAAGGAGTAGTTTCTTCCACTGTTAGAAGGAAAAAATTCAAGTGATTGCGCCGGCGCCGCATGCGCACACACAGTTAAGCATTGCTACCTTGACAATGCAGCCTGTTCATTATCATAATAAAATACAGTCAGTCAAACATATGGAAAAAACACACTGCTCAGTTTAAATATGTAGTAAAATCTGTGCCGTTAAGCATTATGACCGTACCGCCGTGAATGATGTTATGCAAACCATTTTGTTTTACATGGATATTGGAACACGAGTGAAGTAGGCTACATAATAAATAATATTTTGGCATTCAAATACATCGCGAATATGGAAACATTTGATTTTGTGTCGAATGAGAGACGCAACGTTGGTTTCAGTTTCGTTTTAGCCTAAATTAATTCGTTTTGGCTTGTCGTTTAGCTATAGCTTCTTATATTTTTAAGTCTTGTTCTTTTCTAAATACTGTTAATTTGAAAGGCTTTGTTGTTGAGTGAGGGGAACTAAAATAGCCTAGCTATGTTTACAGTGTTTATTATAATGTTTGTAAACATTTTGTGTCGGCATTAGGCCTATTTCTGAATGAAATAATAAAATGCGACTTAGGCGTTGTTGTTTTTTTCCTCTAAAAAGACAAATTTTTTTTATACACGTAGCGTATTTCAACCATGCAGCAAGCCTTTTTAAATATTTTGATAAATTACTAAAATAAATAAATAAATAACTTTTTAAACCGTTTAACTGATTGTATTAATCGGTCAAAATTCTTCACGGTCGGTTAACGGTTAACCGGTTAAAATGAACATCCCTAATTGTCATCGTTTCCTCACCTTCAAGTTGTTCCAATCCTGTATGACTATTTCTTCTATTGAGCACAAAAGATATTATGAAGAATGTTGGTAACCAAACAGTTTACTTCTATAGTATAGACACAAGTTAGAACGCGTCCACAAAAGGAGTTCATTCAGAGCCGCACAGACACGTTCGTGCATTCGGGGCATTTTGTGCAGATAACCCTATAAGTCGTAATATTAACATTATGTTGTATAAATGACGAAGCGTATTCTATATAAGATAAATGATAAGTTAAATCCCATTGATTAAAAACCTGCTGCTTCATTCTACTGGTCATCTTCAGCGCTCGCAGCTCAAAACAAAAATGCAGAACATTAATAACTACTGTCACATACACAACGTTATAATGAGAGCGCTATTGTAAAAAATGTTGTGGTTCCCTGTGTGTTAACGTAATTATAACTGTCGAATGTCTGACTTGACTCTTGGTAATGTATTTTGCCCCGCCCCCAAAACATGATTCGACTATCAGTCGAATATCGGCAAGATTAGAAAATTCGGATTCAACTATGAAAATCCTTAGTCGGGGACACCCCTATTGGAAATGCATTGTTTGGTGCATAAATAACGACAAATGTTTCTTATCTCCTTTCTTAAGATTTAGGTTTATAAGTTTTAGGATCTATTCATGCAGAAAACTCAAACATCAAATTTTGCCAAGCCCAATCAATGTTTAAGAGTTAAAGATAATAATGTGGGGAGGGGTCGATATTTTGTCAGCAATAAAACTTGATTGGTGGCTTTGGCAAAACCATATAATCTTTAATAGGGAACCATTTAGTTGCGGGCCAACCTCAGTCTGTGATCTCACCACTAATGCAGTAGTCTCATACTCATCCTCTGAGTAATAATTCAGAAGCTTTGTCTTCGAACCTTGGTAGCTGCTGCCATGAATCATGGGTAATTAGCTTCACGGCAGTGCCTCTTTTGTCTTTGGATCTCTGACCTCAAGCAGTAACACGGCACAGCATTTCCGGCATTGTTTCTGTTCATCTATCGTAATACATGCCCTAAATCGACCCAAGTGGCCCAGTTTATGCGGGTGTCAGGAGACAGCCAGACTCTGCTCCAAAGCTTTGGTAAGCCCATAGGACATCACATCTGCTTGTTCTCGGTCCATGGTGTCTCTGGTTAGAGGGGCAGGCGGTCTCACAGCAGCTGCTTCATTCTGCCACTGGCAGGATGCCACTAATGAGATTGCTAACAGAATGACGCCAGAGACCTTAATGAACAACAACATGCGCAGGAGACAAATGGGAGAGCAGACTCGTAGAAGAGAGCTGTTCTTTAGTTTGCAGTGAAGAACAATGTGACTGCAGTCTTAAACAGAATTTGTTTTACCCAACATTTATGTTCATCATACATGTATTCCAGTGGGACAGGCAGTGCTGCTTTATGAAATATAGAGTAGATGGGAAGCTTTACAGTCATAATTTAAGGCCAGCAGGAGTATTGGACCTTGCCGGTTAATTCCTGCCACGCAGTGGGCTTCTCCCTGTCAGTGCTGTGGTATGGATGCTGGGACGTCTCTGTGGCCTGGCGCACACACCCTGGCCAAGTGATTGCTTGGCTGACACTCTGCACCTTTTGCCCGGTTTGCCACTGTATTACAGAGTTTATGCCAGTGCACACACTGTAAACAGAGTGGATTGTTTTCATTGTGCAATTTCTGTGGTTTTATTTCTTTCCAGAGATGCAGTTTGTTCCTGTATGTTTTTTGAGTGAGTGCATGGTAGGGCTGTACCGGTTCACAAAATTACATTTTGGGAATTTTTTTATTTTTTTATAAAAAAAAGCTATAGCTCTGTCTTAAAACAAGTATGGCAATACTGCTGCAACACAGTCTTTATATGGTAGTTTATAGTGCTGTTGTAAATGGGGGAAGAGATTTAAAGTGCTTCCACTTTTGGATATAAAATATTAACTTCTGTTTGTGCATTGGCATTCCTTTAGTGAAGTCTGCGAAGTTTAACAGAGACTCCCATGCTGTCAGGATGCAATATGGACAGACTTGCATTAATTTCAAACATTTACAAATAAGTACACAATCATAAGATGTAAGAAATACAAAGGAGCAAACAGGTTTGAAATAGTGGTCGACTGATATATCGCCATGGCCGATATTTGGAATTTTTCAAATATCGGTATCGACTGATAAGTTTTCGAGGCTTTTATTTTGACGGCGCTGAGAACGGCAGCGCCTGAGCGCTCACCGCTCACATTCTCCCTCTTTTTCACTGTGGTCGTTCAGTTCTGTCTAATATGGATAGAAGTCTATCTAATAATCAGATAGAACTGTTAAACAAAGGAATTAAATTGTATACAAAAAAGTATTATAACGATTGCTTTAATATTATTAGTAATAGAAAGGTCTCTTAAGCCATAAACCCCAAAGACCATGCATGATTCTACGCAGACGCTACACCTATGTAAAATGAGTGTTACCATGACTTTATTTGAAAAAGGGTGCCACAAGTTTGTTAAAATTTCCAAAGGGTGCCGCGACTAAAAAAAGGTTGGGAAACACTGTTCTAAAGCATAAGTATGTTTCTTTTACACATTTGTTTTAATCCATTTTCAAATTATTTAAAATTTCTTAAATATAAATTAAAAGAAATAAAATTATATCGGCTTTAATATCGGCCATCGGCCACCCTGCTTTCCAAGGTATTGATATCGGCATCAGCGGTCAAAAAACCCATATCGGTCGACCACTAGTTTGAAATGCATTAAATGGCACACAAGCCGCTTTAAACTGTAAAGTTAGTTAAGCACTTAATATAAAGCACATGTCATGTTCAGGACAGCTGGGGTTGTGTGCTTTTTCCAAAGACGGTATGAGGAGGAGAAGAATTGTTGAATAAAGTCGTTATTTTTGTTTTACTTGCGCACAAAAAGTATTCTCGTAGCTTCCTAAAATTATGGTTGAACCGCTGATGTCACATGGACTATTTTACTGATATCCTTGCTACGTTTCTGTGCCTTGACCGTGGTAGTTCCCTTGCTGTCTATGGAGGGTCAGGGAGCTGTCGGATTTAATAAAAAATATCTTAATTTGTGTTCCAAAGATGAACGAAGGTCTTACAGGTTTGGAACGACGAATAAATGACAGAATTTTCATTTTTGGGTGAACCATCCCTTTAAGGCAAAAATAGGCATCTTAATTATGCAGCCCTCTAAGATAAATTCTTTTGGTTGTATATAATCCCAAACTTAATCTCAAGAATGCAATCCCAGAATGCACTGACAATCTTAGTGCAACAATCCAAGGTAGTAGTCGAACCAAGATAAATGCAGTGTTTCCCCTGCCATTATATTAGGGGGGCGGCCCCAGATCACAACAGAAGTCATTTAAAGTTACCTTTCCGATAGAACAGGTCTATACCTTGTTTGTTTATTAAGCAAACTAAATAGCCTTATGTTTTTTTTTTATCTTATTTACACGACGGCATGTCATTTCGGTCTCTACGTTATGGTCGCGCTCTCTGTATCACGCACAGCGGAGTTCCGCCCGATGCGCGCGCGCACACACACACACACACACACAAGTGAGCACACTTCCACTCCCACTAGCATTTGTAAATATTAAGCCGCAAAACGATTCATATTTAAATATGAATTCTGCGTGTCTCTGTCAATGAATGGCACAGACGTGCAGTTTTGTTTACCACTCGTACTGAAGCGTGCGTGACGCTTGCGGTGATTTTAGCGTCTGCCATCTCACTAAATGAGGACATAAATGCATGAACAACATCTCCAAAACCTCTCTGAGAGTTACTTCATGAGCATTTGACCGTTTCATTTGAGTAAAACTATCCTCCTATCATATACACAGAAATGCAAAGGTATTCACGGCAACCCGTCAAAATAAAAGTTCGGTTTAACTTGAAGGCATTGGCAGAAATATATTACTATTGTTCAGTAGAATGTACGTAACAGGTTGCTACTACTACTACTAAAATTATTAAAACCTTATTTTTAAGGAATAAGCATTCAATATTTCTTCAATGTTTTAATTGTAATACCGTATTGTCCCGAATATAAGACCATGTTTTTTTCTTGGAAATACATCTGAAAAAACGCGGTCGTCTTATATTCAGGTTCTAGACTTTGACATGTCAATAATACACCCACAACAATAGGTGGCGCCAAATACGCATA
>NW_015659717.1:416398-419777 GCF_001515625.1 Sinocyclocheilus rhinocerous | reverse complement strand
CAATATTTCTTCAGTGTTTTAATTGTAATATTAAATGACCTTTATTTTCCAAAAAATAAAATTTGTTTAATTTTCGTTACTTAAAAGATAGATTGAATGAATGTTTTATGCCTTAAAAAAATGTAAATACACAACACAGAATTTCTGAGCAAAAAATCATAAGGCTATTGTAAGAATAAATGAAACTTGTTTTTATGCTTTCAAATATTTAGACATGCTAAATCAGAATTTGGTAACAATAAAATTTCATAGGGCCCTAAACGTAATATTTGTTGAACTTTTAATAAATTGATGTTAAATTGTTTAAGTTCATGATTTTAATTAATTAGACATGCTTTTTGATTAATAAAATGTAATTTAACCATTAAAAAGGAGTCCAGAAAGGAGCCCCCCCCATTCCCCCCCCCCCCAAAAAGCCATAAACCTGGGGGAAACACTGAAATGATTGTAAATATAAGTAATTTAGTAGAGAAAAGCATTGGTTACAAAAAGTTTAAAATAAAAACTTAATATTTGACCCAGAATTTCTGTCATGTATATGTTTATATTGTGTCTTTATTCTTGTCACCTGTATTAAAACTAATCACGATTTGAATCTCCTGTGCATATTTGTATGGTTTCCTTCATTTTAGTTTGGACGCTGCTGTTGAAGTTGATGTGGACTGTAAGCAGTGAGGCAACTTGGTAGATTTTGTAACTGAGCTGCAATTTGCTAAAATGAAATAGCTGCGTCATATTTCATAACCCTTATCGAATTCATATTAAAATAAGCCTTTACAGCAGAACAAGAGTAATGTCAAGTCTAGGTCAGCTTGTTTTTTTACACCCATTAAACAACATCTACTGTATAAACAGGTCACAGTTTATCTGTTGAAGATGTAGTGTTGATGTGGCTCACGGCCAGCCTGCTGAGAAATGTGAAGGTGGTAATTTTGCTATGATGGATCACAGTGATGGTCATAATGATAATGATGTTGGTATGCTTAGAGATACTGTGGGAGAAGGATGGAGTAATTACTGCCATTCCCTCTCCTCTTGTTGAATTATAAGCTGGTTGTGGTGATGGCAAATAGGTGGGCTTGAGCATGCTAATAATCAAATGGGTGGAGCTGATGGACATGGACTTGAGAAAAAGGCAGATGTTCAAACCAATTTTCTCTTGACGCTAGTAGTTTCTCTACTCGAGCCATTGTTAACAAGTGTTGTAGCAGGTCATGGAGAAAAACAGTTCATGTTGAGTGTTAATGAAGACGTAGAAATTCTCAATTCCAAAAAAAAATAAAAAAAAAATTTACCCTGTTGTCTCTCTATCCTGTTTCTTTTGTAGAAGGTGCAAGGCAATTTTATTTTATTTTATTGAAGAATATTCTGGCTATATTTTTCAGTGTATGGGTTTAAGGTAAATTCTTAAGAAAGCCAGTCATATTTGAAACAGCATGAGAGTGAGGAAAATAATTACATTTTTGGGTGTACATCCCTTTCCTGATGTGGAGCGAATGGGTGAAAATACCTTTCTTTCTGATTGAGCTGACTCTATTTGAAATTGAATCAGGTCCATTTCAATTAAAATCTTGCGTAAGAACCCAAAGCATGTTAAACTCCCATCAACTCAAATCCGCTGTTGAAGGGTGAGATTTCCGTTTCTCCGTGAGCTGATTAGAGCGCAGACAGATTAGTGCAGCTAATACGTACGTTGTTGGTTAGTGCATTTTGTTTGCTTTAGTTTATTTGAATGCGTTAATCAGGCTTTGTTTGCATTTCTGAGCATCATACTATGTAGGATATGGGTCAACACATTCTTTTGTTTGTTTGTTTTCTGTGAATACTTCTAATAACCAAGCCAGCAAACCTTGTGCATAGTTTAGCTTTGTATTTGCTATTAAATGGATCTTTCTTTGTTCTTTAATTTATCAGTGGCAATGAAAAACACAGCGGCCTAGCGTGAGGGGAAGCCCCGGCTTAGCGTGCATTGTGGCCGGGATAGAGTGAGCTGAGGCGGGCTGGACTCCGCTTCGTCCATGGTGAAAGTTGATGTATTCCCTCAGCGACCAGCACAGATCAGCTCTAGGCATGACGAAGCGGATATCGTCCTCTTTTGGAAGACCAAACAAAGTAGTTTCGCTTTCACAACGAAGCACACAGCGTCTTCAGGACATGGCTGCAGCGTCAACAATACTACAGTGAGAATAAAAGTTACGCCTTCTTTCTTTGCGTGAACATTTGGGCGGCGTTATGCAAATCTTCCCAGATCGTGACGTAGGTATGTGGGGGCGTGTTAGAACGAGCCGTTTTAGGTAGGCGTGGTTAACTCTTAACTTTTATAAAGAATATCTCTTTGGTTTTGAGACTTTAGTCTTTGCAACTTTACAGATCTTCTTTATGCACCAAGAGCTTGTAACGCTCCAAAGAGAAAGGAAAAATTGAAATCGCATCATATGACCCCTTTAAAGCTTCTCATTTGTGCATCTGAAATTGCCCCATGATTCTGCCCATGAATAACCTCTGCTCACTTGTTGATGACGAACATCCGTAGTCATAGTAACGATGTAGTTGCTGGAGCAGGTCGGTTCTGTCTGGGATGTTGGGAGATTAAATCACCAGCTCCAGGCACTTAGATTTTAATCTGGGAAAGACCAGGAGTGGTCTGACATGGCAACCAATAGCTTGAGTTTGAAGTCGAGACAGAAGAGGTATGTTGTTCTATCGTTCTATCTATCTAACGTTCTATATATCGTTCTCTCGTTCTATCTATCTGTCTATCTATCGTTCTATCTATCGTTCTATCTATCGTTCTATCTATCTATCTATCTATCTATCTATCTATCTATCGTTCTATCTATCGTTCTGTCGTTCTATCATTCTATCGAACGTTCTATCGTTCTATCTATCTAACGTTCTATATATCGCTCTATATATTGTTCTATCATTCTATCTATCGTTCTATCTATATTGTTCTATCTATCATTCTATCTATCGTTCTATCTGTTGTTCTATCTATCGTTTTTTTCTTTCGTTCTATCTATCTATTAGGACTGGGTTTTGACACAAATTTCACGATTCGATTCTCATTCACAAGCTTTCGATTCGATTACCGATTCGATTCGATTCAATATCGATTATTTTGGATATATATCAAAATATTAATTTTATTAATTTTAATATATTAAAGATTAATTTTTAATGAGCCAAAAAGAATGCATGTCACACCTCTGTTTATCAATTTGCACTGGCTGCCAATAGCTGCTCGCATAAAATTCAAGGCATTGATGTTTGCCTACAAAACCACCACTGGCTCTGCACCCCTTTACCTAAATTCATTACTTCAGACTAGGGCTGTGCGATTTGGGGGAAAATATCAAATTGCGATTTTTTTTTTTTT
>NW_015659717.1:386800-416297 GCF_001515625.1 Sinocyclocheilus rhinocerous | reverse complement strand
AGACATAACTGACTGCGTTTACCTGAATGATTGTCGAGATGGGTATTTTGTCATAATTTTATGTGTCTGTTCAGAGGATTCAGAAGAGGATTCAGTTCGGTGTTCGCGCTGTCTGTTAAACGCATGTGCGTGCTTCGTGTGTGCGGCTGTGCACATAGAGAACAGCGCGCGAGTAACGAATCGAGTTCCCTTTCGCCTTTTCTCTCTGGAATTGTTTAAAATTCGCTTGTGTAAATACGAACAAATGATAAACTTATACTCTATTATGGTTACATTTTAGGCTGGCAGTCATGCATATGCGCTGGAACAGAGTAATATCGCGTCCACATCGCAGGCTTTGCGATTAGGAAATCGCAAACGTCTCAAATTGCGATTTCGATTAGATTTCGATTAATCGCACAGCCCTACTTCAGACTTATGTGCCCTCTAGAAGCTTGCGTTCTGCAAGTGAACGGCGCTTTATTGTGCCATCCCAAAGAGGCACAAAATCATTTTCTCTGACTTTTAAATTAAATATTCCCATGACCTGCCCTGTCACTCCACATTAAACAGCGCCAAAACAGAATACAATTGACAGAATTTGAAATCTGAGACTTTTTCATATTAAAAGTACCAAAGCACAATGCTTATTGCTAGTGGTTCAACGGATCACAAATCTCACGGTTCGGATCACATTTCGGTTTTTGACCCACAGATCGGATCATTTTTCGGATCAGCAAGAAAAGAAAAATATTTCAATTTAACTTGCTTTCCATTTATTACTTAAAGCGAAGTACTTTGATACCACAGCAAATACTACTAGATTAACTAAGAAAGTTTAAACATGATACAATCTCCCTTAAAAATCATTAAAAGCTGTCACTCATCTTAGTTCATCTCGATCTCACATTTATAATCAACGAAGCTCTCTACACTGCACAATGAATCTTTTATTTACACCGTCTACACTTTGCTTATGAAAGGATTCATGAGATATGTCTGTGATACATTACTCAACGCTGCAAAAACACGTAGAAACATTTGAAGCTCCCCTCAGCCATCACAATCACAAATATGATGAAGATCTGGTCAGTCGCACTCTCCCTCCTAAATATGTTTTCATAGTCGCACGCAGTAGTTTTCAGTTGCAAATGCGACTGAAATGGTCGCTCTGTAGAGCCCTGTCTATCTAACGTTCTATCTATCTATCTATCGTTCTATCTATCTATCTATCGTTCTATCTATCTAACTTTCTATATATGATAGTTTTGCTCAAAAGGAATGGTAAAATGCTCATTAAGTGACTCTCAGAGAAGATTGTTCATGTGTTCATGTACTCGTATAGTGAGGCTGCAGAGACTGAAACACCATGAGTGTCACATGCGTTTAATTATGTGTGCAGTAGCCTAAATGAAACTGCGCGTCTGTGCCATTCATTCACAAAGACATGCAGAACCTGCCTATTTGAATGGTATATTTGCAGCTTAATATTCACTGACACTAGTACAGTATATCGTGTTTTGATTTAAGTGTTCTGACCTACTTTTCATAAATCCATACAAAATGTACCAAATTCCATGACATTCCGCGTTATACAGTAAATTCCATTTTTATGACTGGATTCCATGATTCCGTCAAGTGTTTTTTTTTTTTTTTTGGGTCGCAGAAATCATGGGCCCTGCATTTACTGCCAAATAACAAATCATGAGCTGAAGGTGCGCAAGTGAACACAATGCCGCGTGTCACTCTGAAACACACAGCACATACAGTTTGTTTATTTAATAAAATCGCTGCCATTTCACAGCATCAGGGCATAATCACAGCACACTGACTATATATGACATGACGTGAATCATAACCTACTGCCTCAATCTCAGTTTGAAATGCCAGCTTTACTTTCGAGCTGTTCATCTACAGAATAAAGTTACGCTGTTTCCATCTCAAGCACAAATGGACTTCAGACAAGTCTGAAATTAATGGAAAGAGACCAGCGATTTGGTCATAATAAAGATTTCACAAAGTTATAATTATGTGGCATTTTAACGTAATTGTTCACAGTGCTGATAATTGGGGCCAATGACCTTTTAGTTCATTTAGCTTATTGGACAACAGTTAAAATTAGAAACCAGTGAGCCTCCGAACATTTGGCTTCATGATTTCTCTTAACTATTCTACTTAACTATTATACTCTTAAAACTGCAATTATCTCTCTACTTCACAATCCTATAACGTCATTACTAATTATAAGAGTAAATTACAGTTGGAATGGAGGACTGGAAGGCTCTTGAATGAAAGAGAAGAGAGGAAGGATATTTTTTCTTTCCGCTGATTACGTGATGTATTCAGAGAGGCGCGAGTCAAGCAGTTAAGCAAGAAAGGAGCCCTTCAGTTGTTTTCTATGACCTGAACCCACACACATTCACCAATGGCCTGTAATTAGCGTTTCACACACAGCCTGTAGAACCATAAGTATTCTTCTACTGGAAAGCACAACTTCAGTAAATTAATCCAAATTGCAGTGGACCGCGCTTACTTTGAATACAAGATTACAAAACGGAGTAGAAAAGTGCAAGGTTTCTAAAAAATAATGAATAGAGCATAATATATAGGCTACAACAAGGTGTAATCTGGCCGCAGAGGAACACAACTGAGGTTGCCTGATATAAAGAGACGTAATCCCCGAAACAGAGCTTCCCACTTGCGCAATACGGAAATATCTGCTAAGTGTGTTACTTATCTTTGTCAACCTGGCAACCATGTGCAGTTACTCTCTCTCCACTGTGGATAAACGCGCTTACTTTCTTAAAACACCGGTAAGCTTGCAGTTTAGCGATCTCCACTTCAATATTCTATTCTCAGAAAAGTGTAATTCATCAACTGTTCATTTATGAGAGAGAGAGAGAGAGGCTGTGCATGTATGAATTACCACTGTTTTGCTGCGTTTCTCTATTAACAGTGCAGCTGTGGCTTTAATTGCTTTAGAAACGATGATGTTACCAGCTTCTTGTTGAGAAAGATAATGTAGCTCTTCAGCGATTAAGCTATTTTATTGATTAAATTGAGGGGCAGTGCTAAAAAGTTTGTCTGAGCGCTAAAATTAATGTCTGTGCGCACGCAGCATGATCTGACTAAAGGTGTGTGCGTGAGATAGGCTACTGTGAGTGTGAAGACAGTGCATTCGTTTAGAACTCTTCTAATTTTTATTTTTTAAACGTAGAGAGTGTTGATTTGTGCAATGATAACCTACCAGCAATGTTAAGATAATTTTAATATATTTAAAGATAGTGATGCATATCAAATATATATTTCCTGTAAATAAGGTTGCTATGACATCTACATTGCAGAGACCAGTGAAATTTCACAATTCTCAATACCACAGCAGATTACTAGGTAACTATTTGTAACAAACAAACAAAGTCCTCAAAATTATTGAAAATAATTAAACGGTCAGTAATAAAAAAACAAGCAAAGGACAAATACAATAGAATAAAAAGGGATTTTAATGCAAGGCTCAAGCAGTTAACAGCCTACTACAGAAATGAATAATCAAATGTGAAATAAAAGCGCATAGTCTTCACTTTAAGAATGAAACTTTCCTTGTTTCTTATTAAAGCTATAAAAGTCCTTCACTTAAGAGCAGTGTGTGATTTTGAATTGGTCTTTTGTTGTTTGATTAATATTAAACAGCAGGAATAAAACCCGCTGTCACTTTAAAAGCCGCACGGATCCAATTTACTGTTACATGTGCATTTTCATTCTCAACTCTTTACGTTCATTTATTACATGACCGAGAAAGGTTTACACAAATAATCACGAAGCGCCGCATTTTAACACATTTTTGCGTGTAGTTGACCATTTAGGCGCGCACCTTGAGCTAAAAGATGACTTTACATGTCCGTGTTCTGTTCCGTCTCTGAGCGCATAAATTACACAGAAATCCTCCTGAGGAAGTGCAAGTTCTCTTTCACGCTTTTAAAAACATGAATAAATCTAATATACTTCAATAAATCAATAAAAGCGCATAGTCTTCACTTTAAGAATGAAACTTTCCTTGTTTCTTATTAAAGCTATAAAAGTCCTTCACTTAAGAGCAGTGTGTGATTTTGAATTGGTCTTTTGTTGTTTGATTAATATTAAACAGCAGGAATAAAACCCGCTGTCACTTTAAAAGCCGCACGGATCCAATTTACTGTTACATGTGCATTTTCATTCTCAACTCTTTACGTTCATTAATTACACGACGAAGGTATACATGGATAATCACTAAGCGCCGCATTTTAACACATTTTTGCGTGTATTTGACCGTTTAGGCGCGCACCTTGAGCTAAAAGATGACTTTACATGTCCGTGTTCTGTTCCGTCTCTGAGCGCATAAATTACACAGAAATCCTCCTGAGGAAGTGCAAGTTCTCTTTCACGCTTTTAAAAACATGAATAAATCTAATATACTTCAATAAATCAAGCACGTCCCATTTTGCAAAAGTCACGTTACATGATTTTACTGATCTGCACGTGAAATTGGGCTCTTATGGAGGAACGAAAGCGCACCACTGGAAAGGGGGCGGAATGTGGCGCAATAATAGTTCTATCTGGATTATTGTATTTTCATAATCGTTGGAGGCTGAAATCGAAATTTCGATTAATTGCACAGCCCTACTATAGATATATTTTTAATATCTGTAAGCAGGGCTCCAGACTGCGACCAAATAGGCGCATTTTGCAACCATTTTTCCTGCTGGTGTGACTAATTTTTTTTAGAGGTCGCACTGGTGTGACTGCAAAATTTTAATATAATTATATTTAAAATTAATGCACAGGCGATTTTGTTAACGGCGCATCCAGTCAATCTCTGTTTTTATAAGAAACATCAAATGGCAAACGAAACTGAAAGCATAACGAAACCGCGCTACTCATTTGAACTGCGCAGCGCTTAGAGTGTAGAGTGGTTTATACTCGCCGCGTCAGCAGGAGCGCGAAGGTGAGCTAAAGTAAAGTAAAAGACCACTTCTTAAACCAGAGAAGGTGAACATGTTGGTATTCTTGTGGGGAAAAAACATGCAAGCACTGTCACCGACAGCGTTTAGTTTTACTTTTCTTTTTGTTTTCATTTTGAAATGCTTATCTTTGCTGTTTACCTCACGTTATGCTATGGAGGCTCTCTTTTATTTATTTATTTTTTATTTGATTCCTCAGTTCTGTAATTTATTAGTCCGTATATAATACAGCATGTGGTGTATGCCATGCCTCGTCTTATTCGTTTTTGTTAATAATCGTTTTGTAAGCTAGTTTGTCATTGTAGCCTATCTTACTGTTTTATTGTTGTTGTGCTTTTTAATTAAGAATAACAATGAATCCATCTTTTGTTTTAGTTTTAGTCTTAAAAAGTGAGGTGTGTAGATCTTTTCTTGTAAAAAGTGACAACAAGATCGCAAATTCGAAAGTGAAAGCATCCGAAGCCCGGCTTATAACATAGCAAAAGAGGAACTCCCGTACACAAAATTCAAATCACAAATAATACTACTGATGAAAAAGGACGGGTTGAATGTTTATCACTTTCGTTTCCATATAACTATAAACTATGATAAAAGTTCATCAGTGTGCATTGATTAATCCCATGATGTAGCGCAAAATAAATAAATAAAAAATATTGCAACCAAATCATGTGCTCGTGCGACCATCTGAGAAAGTTAGTCGCAAAAGACCGACCAGTGGGAAGAATGAGTCTGGAGCCCTGGTAAGGCAAAGATATACACGTAGTTTCGCGCTCAAGTTCACAGAGACCGAGACGGTAGAAAGCGCATCCTGTTTGCGTTCATTATTTTACAAAAGCGTGTTTTGTTGTTATTGTGAGTGCACACAAATAAACGTAGAGTCTTTACAGATTCGAAAGATTGTATTACTCTTATCTGTATGACCAAAAATGACGAGTATTCTAGGAGTAAGTGAGTGCACCGGCACCTCCATCTGTCCTGCAGTGAGCTACTGTTCAGTTTCCACACTCCACACAGACACTGAATAGCACACATTTCTCTAGGTTAACATAAGATTTTTGTATCTATTTCACTGTTCAAGCACAGTAAATGGAATTAAATTATTTTTCATGGCTTATTTCACTTAATTTTTTGGATGTCTCTTTAATGTGTCAAAAACTTTAAGCATTCTTCACATACTGTAATGTGATTAGGAGTGTCCAATATTGACAAAGGTAATTTTCTATATTTTCGATAACAATAATTAAACACTATTTTACTGAGTGTCTTTTTGTGCTGGTACCTTGGCTGGTTTAGGCCTGTCAAGGTCAGCTGACTCCCAAAGATTTTCATATTCATAGTAGGGCTGTGCGATTTGGGGGAAAATATCAAATTGCGATTTTTTTTTGACAGATATTGCGATTGCGATTTGATTTGCGATTTTAAATTTGCAAAGTCAAGCTTCAGCTCAATATTGTCAATAATGTGCAGCACAGTATGGGTATCATTACCTTGCTGAAAAAAACAATAGAAACCATCACAGAAATTCTTATAGTTTCCATTAAACCATTACAAAATTCCTTTTTGTTTTGGGCATTATTCCAATAGGAATTACTGTTGTTCTATTGGTTGCCATCTGCCAGATTACATCCCAGGTTTTCTTTAGTTTTAATTTGCCTAACTATCGATCTGACCCAGTATACGCCATAATTCCACTCTGTCTCTCTCCCGTCCCACGGTCCGTTTTAAAAAAAAAAATTTAATGGTGGGTGTCGGAAATATCTGCTAAGTGTGTTACTTATCTTTGTCAACCTGGCAACCCTGTGCACGCACTCTCTCTCCACTGTGGATAAACGCGCTTACTTTCTGGAAAACACCGGTTAGCTTGCCCTGACCAATCAGAGCACACCTCGCTTTTCAGAACAACGAGCTTTGCAAAAATCGACGCATTTCAGAAAGGCGGGGCATAGAGGAGAAACAATCATGTACAGTATGTGGAAAATAATGTTTTGTTTTTACCTTAAACCGCATAAACACATTTCATTACACCAAATACACAAAATAATGTTCTTTTTTAGCAACGTCATAAGACCCCTTTAATGAGTTAGTCATTGAGTCATTCATTCAAATTATTTGTTCAAATGACTGATCCATTTGGTCATTGAATCAATCATTTAACTTTATTCAAAAAGCACTGCTGCAATATGTGTTTGTTGCACAGAGATGCATAACAGTTTTGCTGTGGTTTCATTTGGAAATTTTATTTGACAAAATAGAACACAAAATATTGACAATACTTATTGAACTGTTATTGAGCTGTTTTATAAAATCAGTGTGACATTCGCAATTGACCTATCGGTAAGCCCCTCCCCTCGAAAGCAGATGAGCCAATGGCAGTCGAGTATCAGTTGCACGGGGAGCGGAACTCGGACATCTGTAGGTTTCAGCGCCATTGAGAAACATTGGAAGATCCGAAGCTTGCATCGTTTTTATGGGGTTTATGCTTCAAAAATTGAAAAACGATGTGCCTGGGGGCCTTGTAACACTGATTCCAGATATCCTGAGAGGATGGGCAATGAAATTTATTTTATTCTATATCCTAAATCCAAACAAAACCGAGCAAATTGTCCCTAAGCATTTACCCCCATTCCCAATGAAGACAAAAACGTTTTGTCTGAAAAAAATTTTTCTGGTTGTCATACTCTCATTAAGTTACAATTTTCATCTGCTCAAGCAGAACGTTAATGTCATCTTGTGCTTCAGCAAGGTATCTCTGGCTAAAACTAGCTGTCGTTAAAGTTAGTGAGTTTTTGAGTACAAACCTAAGTAGCGAACTGTTCTTGCGTCTTGTACAGTGTAGGGCAAAAACACATAAACGAAGGTCTACATTTCACTGTCTCATCATATTAAACTGGATAAATGTAAATTAATATAATCTTACCCTGCGGTACATGAACAGTGTTGATCCAGGATTTTTCATCAACGATAGTGATGACCGTAACATGAGACTTCTTCCACTTGCATTGTGATCTGTAAACCCTTGCTTCCAAATTAATACCCACAATATTTATTTTAAAATCTTTTGTATATCCCTCCATGGCATATTTAAGTCCCACTTGAATGGTGATCCTTCTGTGTCCAAAATGTATCAAAAAGATATAGGGACAAGGTTTTCACACTGACAGCTGTCATTGTAATACAGTTAGCAACCCCGTTTGTTTGTCCGAGTTCGCAACTGTAACTAAGGGGGGCGGGGCTTACCGATAGGTCAATTTTGCTTATTCGGGAAAACGGCTTCTGATATTGCTTAAAGGGATAGTTTACCCAAAAATGAAAATTCTGTCATTTCTCACCCTCATGTCGTTCCAAACCCGTAAGACCTTTATTCATCTTCTGAACACAAATTAAGATTTTTTTTATAAAATCCGAGAGTATTCTGAGCCTGCATAGACAGCAGCAGAACTACCACGTTCAAGGCCTTGAAAGTTAGTAAGGACATCATAAAATTAAGGTTGAACAACTGATGTCACATGGACTATTTTAACAATGTCCTTACTACCTTTCTGGGCCTTGAACATGGTAGTTGCGGTGCTGTCTGTGCAGGGTCAGAAAGCTCTCGGATTTCATTGAAAATATCTTAATTTGTGTTCAGAAGATGAACAAAGGTCTTACGGGTTGCTCTCTCTCTCTGTCTCTCTTTCTCTCTCTCTCTCCCTACCGTTAAGTAACTTGTGCATTGTTTTACTTACTTGTCTTTGACATATCCGACCGAACTATAAACTTTCCAGTGATGTCTGTGAGAAAGGTATATTCACTCGACAAGCTCGCGCATCTGCGCGCGCTCAATCCACTCAGCGTGCTTTTTTTATCAGCTCGCGCACTTCAGCTATACAGGCGTTAATACTGAATGTTTAACATTATATTTATTGCATACATATACTTCGTAGTAGACATCCATAACTCCTTTCTGCTGTCTGTTGTCAGTGTTTCTTTGTTTGAATATGGCGCTTATCACATGCTGTGTGGTATCGGCGTTTGGTATCGGGGCATTTTAACGAGTACGAGTACGAGTACAGGAGGCCAGTATCGGGCCCGATACCGATACCAGTATCGGTATCGGTGCATCCCTAGTAATTAATGACATAATTTTCATTTTTGGGTGAACTATTCCTTTAACTTTATCATTTGATATAAATATAAGACAAAACTCATGAGGAAAATGGCCTTGTATGTCTTGCTTTTTGAGGACTTGAACGGCATTAAAATAAGCCGCATTAAGCAGTGAGAGCATGCATTCTCAAGGCATGGTTTTGTTTGGCTGTCATACTCAATGTTAGATCAAGCATTGTTAAAACAATTATGAAATTATGATGGATGACGCATCACACACTCCTAAGTAGCTGCGACATACACAAAATAGTATGATTTATATATAATCATTCCAACCAGACCTGGCAGAAATCTGTTCACATCCAGCACTCTGCCATTCATATTCAAATGAAATATTACTATTGGCATGTTTTCTATAACAAACACAATGAAAAGAGCACATTATATTACATTTCAAAGGAAAATGATTTGTTACATAAGAACAGTCAGTGCTCTGAAGCAGCTCATCTGGCAGCTCTCCTCCCAAAATAGTACACTCTTCTTTCCATTGATTCAGGAGAAGATGCTAGATGTGTTCATCCTGTTCTCAAAAAGCCATAATGGTAAAGCACTGAAGAACATCAAGGGTGGGAGAACAAAAAAAAAAAAAAATTAGAAACTTATAAGCATAAGGCTGTCTCTCTTGTCTCATTGAGTCTTTTGACAGATCACTGACCCTACACACTGACAGATCGACTTTTTCCCTCTGAGTAACTCCGCTAATCCATCTAACACACACACATGGCCTTCTGTCTCTGACTGTGACCTTGTCAACACTTGTCAGCCCTCCCGCGGATGCTAGCCGCAGCCCAGTGTTTACCTTACATCCTCTCCTCTCGCATCCTCACCACCACAGACAGTCAGTCAAGGTCCAGGGGAACTTACTGTAAGCAAAATTAGTCCACATGACCTGGCATGCATGTGATTTAGGGCAGCAGAGAGATTTTACTGAATGCCAAGTCATTACAGGTGGCCAAAGCCTTTAAACGGAGAAGCAGACACCTGGACATTGTAGCACAAGGTGTACAGAACATTAACACAGTCTTGGGTCAGCAAGTCCTTCCCTTTGTCTCAAAGCACAGCAGTCTTACAAGAAGGGAAGGTGATTGGGTGGTTTCAGATCTAAAAAGTAAGAAAAACATTCCACACTACCAAAGTTTGGAGTTTGATTGATTGATTTTAATGTTTTTGAAAGAAGTCTCTTATGCAAAATTAAATTTATTTGATTAAAAATACAGTTAAAACCAATAATATTGTGAAATATTGTTATAATTTAAAATAAGTTTTCTATTTGAATATATTTTAAAATGTAATTTATTCCTATGATGTAAAGCTGAATTTTCAGCATCAGTACTCGAGTCTTCAGTGTCACATGATCCTTCAGAAATCATTGTAATATGCTGATTTGCTGCTCAAGAAACATTTTGTATTAATGTTGAAAACAGTTGTGCGTACAGACCCCAAACTTTCAAACAGTAGTATGTAAATTCAAACTCTAATGTGCTGTTGCCTTTCAAAATGTGTCTGAACACATTATATTCTCAACCTTAATATACAATATATAAGCTGTGATTGCCCATTCTAGTAGGATTCGCCCACTTTTCATGATCCAATTAATTCCCAGTGGATACCCAACATGTTTTTTTTTTTCTTATTGAAAATCCATTTTACTAGGAAATGAGTCACGTTACAGCAGTAAAATCAGTTTCCGATGCCGTTTTATCTCAAGTACGACCCAAAGGGACTGTGTGCTTTTAATGTTTTGGCCAAACATTCATATCTGCATTTGCATGCTTGCGTTCTGTCCTAAAATGCAGTAGCACATTTGATCCCGGATGGAGAGCAGCTCAGGGGACACAAAACCTTTATTTCAGCAACACCAAGCTTCAGTAAGTCACCCAGCGCCATTATAAGGGTGACATAAGCCTATACAATGCCTTTCCTGAAACAGTTGCATGCATTGACCTTCAGAATGGCCACAGAGAGTTAAACCATGAATTAAACATGAGCTCATCTGAAATCAGGTTAACAAGGACAATGGGGGTTTGGTGGCGGTTATTAGGCGGGATGTTCAACATCAATTCGCTCTCTCTCTCTCTCTCTCTCTCTCTCTGTGCCCTGTTTACTGTAATTCTGTATTCATGAGCATTTGGCATGCTGAGCCATGTTCCCTGTTGGTCAATAAGTCAGTGCTGACTGTAATGATGTACTAATCCATATCTGTCCTGTCTCTATCTCTCTCTGTAGTGACGGGCAGCTGTCAGGTTTGAGGATGGATGAGTTACAAGATGTGCAGTTGACTGAGATCAAACCCCTCTTGACAAACAAGGTGAGTTTGCACACATTTGTCTGGTTGTGAACGCCAGTGCTTCCCCTCTCTGTCTTTAACTACATCTCACCCCTCCACTCCAGTTCTCTCACTCTGACTTGATCCCGGGCTCCTCAAGGCGCTTGTCTCAGGGCCCGTTACCCTTGGATACCGAGCTGTACCGGAGCAGTGAGATCAGAGAGATGATGTGTAATGTCATCAGGTCCTAATCTCACAGCCGCTGGTATCACCAGCATCAAACAGAGCCTGAAATGAGCAGCTGTTAGAAAATCCTCAAGAACAAGAGCTTATTCGTGTGTGTACTTTATAAAGTATGCATACTTCCATGTTTGCTTAATAAGGCTCTGTAAAGCCTGACATATGAAATAATAGTTGTTGTTATTTATTTATTTATTTTAATTTGGAACGGTTTATTGAAACATTAAACAGTTTAAAAAGTTTGCATGTGTTTTTTTTTTCTTTTTTTTTTCTTGAGCATCATAATTGATGCATCAGACTTTTATGGCTTATTATGATAAAGAAGAAAATGCAGCTCATTTTCCAAGGAAAAAACACATCAGTTTTATTCTGAGCAAGATTATGCAATTTGGTGCTGATATTTAAATGTAAGATGAAATTCTGATAGCTTGTAATGGAAATCAACAGTATAAGACTACTTGCATAAAATACATATAAATATCAGTTGTCACTCTATATTTGTAGTGGTTGACCGATATATTGCCAATGCCAATATATCGGCCGATATTTGGCATTTTTCAAATATCGGCATCCCAGAATACTGAGTGCCCTGTTGGTTACAGTGTTTACTTCCTTTTTTATTATATTTTTTATTAAATATTTATTTATTTGTGAAAAATACTTTGTCATCTAAAGTATAACTGTTTATTTTACACATTTATTTTTTAATCCATTTTAATCAATAAAATTATATCGGCTTTATATCGGCCATCGGCCACCCTGCTTTCCAAGATATCGGCATCGGCTGTCAAAAAACACATGTCGGTCGACCACTATATATTTGCCAATAATATGTCTTAAGATGATATTTACTTTCTTAGTTTTATGATGAAAGTTCTGAAGTTTTTTGTGGGGGACAAAACATAATGCAATGCAATACAATGATTGAGAGATTAACAAATAAACATTCCTCATAAACCCAAGTTGATTCAATTCAATATGTGTTCATCTTGAAATATTACTAACAATATAAAATGGACAGTTTTAGAATGGAAATAAAAGGCTCTTTACTAGCTAAAAATTATAAGCTATCAATCAGATACAGAAGCCATGCAGATTGTGTGTGTTTTCAGCAAAGTTTTTAACATGTTGATAATTTAGATGCCTTAGAAATTTGCATATCAAATATCATAAAGTTGGCTTTATAGGGTTAGATTGTGAACTGCAACAACACTACCAACTAAACAAATCTGCTCTATAAAAGATTTTTTGAAAATGTTTCCTTCTCTTAAAAAGACCATGTGGGTTTTTTGACTCCTCCTGGTGGTCACTCCACTGCTTGACCAACAGTGTCGTTCAGTTTAGCAGAAATAAATAGAAACTTTGGTCCTATTTATAGCTAAAATCTGTCCTCCAAAATACTTTGTTGATTTAAAAACATCTGCATGGTCCTAATTCATTTTAGATTAGGGAGGGAGTGACAATTTTATTGTGCAAACCAAGGCCACAAGTGCAAACCACAGCTGAATATGCATGTCATGTTCTGCCAGTCTCATTCTATACTAGTGCTGTCAAACGATTAATCGCAATTAATCGCATACAAAATACAAGTTTTTGTTTGCATAATGCATTGCATAATGTTCTGTGTATATTAGGGATGTAACGATTAACAGCGAGCCGGTTGAAAATCTTAACTTTTCCGGCCTCTTATTGCTACCTGTCCCAACTTTTTTGGAATGTGTAGCTCTCATGAAATCCAAAATGAGCCAATATTTGGCATGACATTTCAAAATGTCTCACTTTCAACATTTGATATGTTATCTATATTCTATTGTGAATAAAATATAAGTTTATGAGATTTGTAAATTATTCCATTCCTTTTTTACTCACAATTTGTACAGTGTCCCAACTTTTTTGGAATTGGGTTTGTACATTATATTAAAATTTTGTTAATTAGCAAACGCTTTTATCCAAAGTGACTAGGGCTGTCAAATTTTTTTTTTGAATATTCGTCGAATAAAAAAAAAAAATCCACAATTTATTTTTAAGTCTGCGACAGTCGTCAGGCAGCCTTATCAGTAGCACACGAGATGTGATGACGATGTATGTGGCGTCTCGCACAAGAGAGCCGCATGTTTAGAAAGCCATGTAAAATTAATGCAAGTTCTACTTTGAAAAAAACATATCTCAAGACTTTATGGCGGGTTTTTTCCCAATCTGACTGCAACTTGTGCTCTTAAATGATTTCACAGATAGTCATGTTATCTTATGCTCGATGCGCCCTCTTGTGGCCTCAGGAGAGAAGCCAAAAGCTTTTCTTTACCCTAACTGAAATTATGCATTTTAAATTAGAATATAATTCGAATTTTGATAATATTTAAGCACAAAATTCGAATTTAGTTTTTCAGCCATTTTGACAGCCCTAAAAGCGACTAACAAATGAGGACAATAAACGTACAGTATTTTGTCCAAGCAATAATAAAAGGACATTTTTTAAAAAGGACACACAAGATTTAATTTGTCTTAAATCTCATTTTGTTAAAAAAAAATCGTCAATCGAATCGTGAGTTGAGTGAATCGTTACATCCCTAGTGTATATATATTATGTATATATAAATACACACACATACAGTATATATTTTGAATTTGTATTTACATGTCTATATTTATATTCATATAATTTATATTATAAATAAATATATGTAATATATAAACAAAACATATTTTTTCTGAAATATATACATGCATGTGTGTTTATTTATATATACATAATAAATATACCCAGCACACATACATATATTATGTAAACAAAAACTTTTATTTTGGATGCGATTTATCGCGATTAATCGTTTGACAGCACTATTCTGTACATACAAATTTCAGTTATTTACAGAAGTAAATTCTTCAGAATTCAGTCCCAAAAACTACAGCAGATTACAAAACATGCCCTCTCTGGAATTTATGGGCAAAATAGCTTTGATTTTGAAATATTTAAAATTTATACATTTCATTTTTATTATTTATTTTATAAAGTAAATTGTTCAAAAAAATGTTGAAATTAATTTTGGGTAACTCCTACATGCAAACTCAGGCACGACAATTCAGGCAGGAGGTAAATCATCTCGCAGCACTGTAATTTGTCCTTTCTTTAACAGAATATAATTATGTGGTCAATGCCAGGTATAACATGGGCCATTGTGTCTTGCATGACCTGGTATTTTAACATCACATGCTTAACCCTTTCGGCTGATCTCTTTCTCTCTCTTTCCACACAGAATGGACAGAACTTCCAGGACTTTGATTGTCAGGTGAGTCTCTTGAGGTCATTAGGCCTGTATGTACTGCATATGACCTCCTGAAGCGTTCACCCACAGTCATTAATCTACTCTTCCTGTGCCGCTGGTTTATTTCCCTGCGCTGTGTGATGGTGAAAGATTCTTGACCTGTACTTCACTGTTGAGCAGTGAAATTCACTCTGGTGTCTCTTTGTTGTGCTGTGGGTGTGTGGGAGGGTTTGTGGGTGGTGAGTTGAGCTGGAGGAGAGCAAGTCATGTACACAACTGTGTTATTTGCTGAAGAGCAAGATTTGACTCGGGGATGTAAGCACACTTCATTATCATAGGTTTATTCCACTATTATTTCTCCTCACTTCATTCTTCTTTTTTTTTTTATTGGTATTTTCTCCAGTGGCAGTCATTCAGTGATTTATATATTTAATTTTATTTTTATTATGCTTTCAGCACATTTAACAGCCCATTTCAGTCAATTAGGGCTGGGCAAAAAAATTTATTTTTCGATTAATCGTTTTTTAAAATGATGTCGATTCGATATCGATTCTCAAAAGCCACGAATCGATCTTTTCTGGTATTTATTTCAGCAAACATTTAAAACAATATCTGATTAATGTGAATCTTATCATTAGTCTTCTTGCGCAATGTTACAACGGAAAGCCTGTCATTAATTTAGTGCTTATCATGGCGGAGAACAAAGAGAACAAAGCAATATGCGTGATTTGCAATGCTCAGGTAAAATTCTATAGTAATACTACAAATCTGTGGAAGCATTTGACATCACGCGTAAAGGCGCCATTATTTCCGCAATGAATGAATGGCGCATGGTGCGATTCACTGTTTTGTTTACTACACACTTACTAAAGCGTGGACGATGCTTGCGGTGTTTTCAACCTCTGTCATCTCACTATGATGATATGAATACACGAATATCATCTCCAGCTGCTCTGAGAGTCACTTCATTAGCATTTTACCGTTTAATTTGACAAAACTACCATCATATCACATACACAGCAACTGCAAGTTCCTCACGGCAACCCGTCAAAATAAAAGTTTAGTTTAACTTGAAGAAACTGTGTCAGAAATATATTACTATTTAGCAGTCTTAAGAATCAATGTAACAACAATGCTACTACTACTACTAATAAATATTAATAAATCTTTATTTTTAAAGGAATAATCACTTCTGTTTTCTTTTTAATTTTAACAGTAAACCTCTGTTGTGCAGCGCTTTGTTTGCCAAAAAATAAAAGGGTTTAATTTTCATTTGATTAGGATAAATTAAATTAATGTTTTATGCCTTCATCTGATTACCAGAAAAATTAAGAAGAACATTTTATGGGGCCCTATTATTGTTTAAAAAGGGACCCTATACAAAAAATGAATAGGTTTAAAATACAGGCCTGTGGCTCTTAATTTCTTTTTATTAATTCACCATTTGTAAACTGATGTTTACTGTTCATTTTTTAGAAATATCAATAGCATTTGTATTAAAACTATATTCACTGAATGTAATCAAAAAATCGAGAATCAAATCAAGAATCGAATCGAGAGCTTGCGAATGGAAATCGAATCGAATCGGGACATCTGAATCGATACTACAGTCGATTGTATTTGTTCTCCTGCCATAGGCTCTACAAGTGTAAGAGGTGATCCAGTCTTTTCCAGACCACAGCACATTGCTGTCAGTGCTGCTCACCAACTCTTCATTATTCAGTGTCCTCTCCATTCTCCATTGTCTCAGACCTGATCAGATTGACATCTGATCCTCAGCAGGTATAGGGCATTGTAGTCCAATTTCAGCCAGGAAAAAAAAAGGCCTATTAAGGGACATGAGGATTTCTCAAGACAAGTAAAAGTGTCCCTCTTTAAAAGGAGGTACCACAGGCATAAGTTATTTTGCTTAGATTTAACTAATTTGATTCTCCACAGTGTCTCGTAGATTCCAGAAAACTGTCAGTTTTCAGAAAACATGTCAAATAATATTTACTCCCATTCAAAAGTTTGGGATCAGCAAGATCAGCAGGATCTTTTACTCATCAAGTCTGCATTTATTTGATCAAAAATAGAGAAAAAAAACAGTAATATTGTGAAATATTATTATAATTTAAAACAACAGTTTTCTGTTTTATTATACATTAAAATATAATTTATTCCTGTTATGCAAAGCTAAATTTTCATCAGCCATTACTCCAGTCTTCAGTGTCACATGATCCTTCAGATATATTCGTTTTCCTTGTGACATTATGCTCATAAAGCATTTTTATATTTATATTTATTTAAATTATTTAATTTAATTTAATTTATTATGTTTTAATTAAAATATTTATTTTTTGTACTTTGTTCCTTTTTTCTGGTAGTTAACCTTTTTTAGTTATTATTTTTCAGAAATTTATTTGCATGGTTTTTTCGACAAAATGCATAATGCACGATTTGCGTGTTTTATTAACTGAAATAGGTAAAGTCACAATACAAAATAAAACCCTTTTTGTGTGTCTTCATATAAAGAATGTTCCTTTTGCATGAAAAGAAAAGTAAAATTTATAGTCTATACACCTATAGTAATTCCCCTTAACAGTTCAGTCTCAGAGTTCAGGTCTTCAGCTCCTGAAGTATTAAAGAGGCTCATTTATCTGGGGTTTGGTCTGTACCCTTTAGTGAAGCTCATTTGGAGTATTTTTAGAGTGCGGTAAATTACACAGTAATTTATCGAAATGTGAGGATCTAGGATCATACCAGTGTTCACAGGTTTAAATTTATCCTTGGTCTGCAGGTTTGCCAGCTAGGGCTGGGTATCGTTCAAAAATTTTCATCAGATGTTTATGCATGGGCTAATGAAACTTTGACTCAACCGATTCGTTCAAAACACGGAATCAATCGGCAATGAAATCGGCTGGTTGCTGTGAGATGTGCTGTTTCCACCTAAAACGTAAGTTTTTTTTTCCTTCTTTTCTATTGGATTTCTACTAGAGCTGGTAACTATGCAACAGGATGACTTGAACTATTACATAATGTAACGTCTCTGAACTCCTGCAATGGGATAAAGAGGAAACTACTATATGAGTGAACTAGAGGAACTCAATTAAGAAACTATACAACTGCCTGAAGAGTCCAGCCTTAATGGTTCCTTGAAGCCCCATAATGCCTGATGACATTACTATTTTTTTTTAGCGTTTATAGTTCTTGGCATGCTAATGTCATTAGGCTGAGCAGTTGCTATGGTGACGGTGTGTGAATGGGCTCTGTGGATGATGTAAGCTGACACCTGTTGGGCTCCTCCTGAAGAGGGCAGTGTAAATACATACAACAGTCAAGCTGTTCTCTCAGACACACACAAAAAAAAAACATGTTTGATGGTTGTTTATATCTGTTTGGTTTGTTCTGTATGTTTCAGATTTTTTTAAATTTTTTTATTAAATGAGCAACTTTAGCTAAATGATGCTGTTTGGTCTTCTGGCAGCATTATTAACTATGCAGGCTTGTTTTTCTGTGTCTGGCTGATTAAAGTGTGATGGTGCAGCATTGGTTCTGTAGGGGTATGGCATTGGGTCAGATGGCACACGGGGCAGCGGATGTGTTTATTCAGGCGTGACGCTCACTCTGCCGGAAAAGGACAGACACAAGGGATGACCATTTACTCTCATTACCATCAAATTTGCTGTATGCAACCGTTTTTTACTCTCTCTATTGCTTGTAAACACAAATACATTGTTACAGGTTACAGAGTTAATCTCTAGCAGAAATTATGTAATTCACAAAGCTGGTGATATAAAGTATGATAGACTGCACTTTGTGCCTTTTTTCACAGTTACTACATAATTTATCCCCTTAATATTTTATTTTGTTTTTTGTAAATTTTCATCATAACATTTTTACTTCCTTTTAGGTTTGCACGATTTAATCAAATTTTATTGTCAATTACGGTTTTGGCTTCCAACGATTATGATTTATTATTCTTCCTGATTTATTTTTATATATAATTGCGATCTCAGTATTGACCAAAATAAACATGATTAAGATTAAGCAGCCCTACTTCATCACAAGATATAGTCTCTTGAAGTTTAATATATAGTATAATTTATATTTATACCTTGAATACTGACTGGCCAAAATCAATATCATGCTAAAATACACAGCACTAATATAAATATAAAAACTATATATATATATATATATATATATGTGTGTGTGTGTGTGTGTGTGTGTATATATATACATACAGTATATATATATTTATATATTTATATTAGTACTGTGTATTTTAGTATGATATTGATTTTGGCCAGTCAGTATTCAGGATCAGAATTAGGCCTATGTAGTCTTTCAGCCACAGCCAAAATATATATATATATATATATTTTTTTTTGGTAGTCTTTGTTCATAACTATTGCATTAACTAATGTTAACAAATTGTTGTGTTTCCAAGTATGCTTGGCTCAATAGACATTTTTGTGAAGCAGTTAGACAGGATTGTGGAGATACACACTGCCTTCTGTGTGTCGTGAGGTGTATTGAATTCTCTTTTAACATTTTTTTGTAGTTGTCAGACAGTGTATAGACAGAGCTGACATTTTAATATCTGAGATCAAAACCCTCTGCCTCTCTCATCTCTGACAGCGTAGCAGATTTGGAGCATCCTCAACTGCTGCTGT
Source organism: Sinocyclocheilus rhinocerous (assembly GCF_001515625.1). Classification (NCBI taxonomy): domain Eukaryota; kingdom Metazoa; phylum Chordata; class Actinopteri; order Cypriniformes; family Cyprinidae; genus Sinocyclocheilus; species Sinocyclocheilus rhinocerous. The sequence goes on along the minus strand of NW_015659717.1, from coordinate 396,751 downwards.
GGCAGGATACACCTGCTGCTTGATGTGGCCGCTCAAGCACACACGCTTGCATACAATTACACTGATCAGGGGTGTGTTCCAGTACTGGGGTGTACACGCGTGGGCCGCTGCACGGGGGGCTTTCTTCACACATCGCAATCGCAGGGAAATCCTTGTTCCCCTTCACCCACTCTCTCATCCATCAGAACTTCAGGTGCATCCTGGGACAAGGTTACACCGTCTAAAATGTCAAGGGTTAACCTGTGTTTCTGGGTTATGCTCATATTAACGGTAGGTATGTTCAAAGATCAGGGAAGAATCTCACTGCCACTTATATAATAGATAACTTCAACATTATTATGCAGGTTTTATCTTTGTGTGCTTGGGATCCTCATGGCTTTTGTAGCAGTTCACATGCTTTTTGTCAGTTTTTATAATTCAGACAGTTCAAACATTATGCATCACAGAATGTGATTTGATTTCATTAGGTACGAAGGAAATGATGGAATATTTAATGATGGTGATTTGTGTTTAATTGTCTTAAAGGCCTATTTCTGATGAACTCTGGTCTGATGAACCTCAATTCCAAGCATCATGTTTGAAGGAAACAAGGCACTGCGCAGAATACCATCCCAAAAGTAAAGTGTGCTGGTAGCAGCCTCATGCTGTGGGGCTGTTTTTCAGCGGCAGGGACTGAGGGACTCGTCAGAGTAGAAGAAAAGCTCAATGCACCAAAATATAGAAATAACCTTAATGAAAACCTAGTCCAGAGCATTCAGAACCTCAGACTGGGCAGAAGGTTCAGCTTCCTACAGGACAGTGATCCTAAACACACAGCAAGAGTGGCTTATAAGCAACTCTGTGAATGTCCTTGAGTGGCCCAGCCACAGCCTGGGATTGAACCCAATCAAATATTTCTGGAGAAACCTGAAAATGTGCATCTGCCCCCATCCAACCTGACAGAGCTTGAGAGGTGAAGAGGCGAGGAGAAGAATAGCAGATAATTGCCAAATGTTGATGTGCAAAGCTTGTCGCATCATACCCCAAAAGACTTGAGGCTGTAAAGGTGCTTCAGCTAAGTACTGAGTTAAGGGTATGAATACTTATTATGCAATGTACTTATTTCAGGTTTTTTATTATTAGTAAGTTTACGAAGTTGTGAAAATTCAGTTCTTGCTTTGACATTATGGTATATGGAGTGTATATTAATGTGGAAAAAAGTTATTTAAAGCAATTTACCGTAAGACAGCAACATAAAACGTGAAAAAAAAACAACAACGACGGGGTATGAATCCTTTCACAAGGCAGTGTATGTGTGTGTGTGTGTATACACATATAATTTTGCTTTTTGCAAAGAACATGAATCGGTTCACGTACACAGCTTCATCTCTGTTGTGCTGTTCTTATCTCTTGACTATCAGCATTGTTACATGACGCTAATGATCTAAGATGATCCATTTTACAAACCATTTGTCTTGCGTTGTTGTTGAATTGCGACGTGCACAATCTGATCTGATCTAGGTCAAGTATGCCTTGCCTGTAGCTTTACGTTTGTATGATGCTGTGAACACTTCAGTGTTTCCGCATCAGGTTAAAATTAACAGTGAATATATGAATGACAGTGGTATTTGTCTATAGATTGAAAATATCTAAATCTTCCTACTTGTGTTACGGTCAGTTTTCTGTCTCTAATCAGACTAAATCCTTCGTCAAACATCAGCAGTATCAGATGTGGTTGCATATGTTTATCTAACACAGATGACTGGGAGTGAAGCCAGGATAACTTCATTGTTGAATGGTAAGAGCAGCATAATTCTGTGAGAGCTGGGAATGAGATTACACCCTTCACACTTACTTACACACTCTCTCTTGTCATCTTCCCTCCCTCTGTCTCATTTAATGCTCAGCTGTCTTGTCGTCCTCACAGTGACCCATCATTCCCTGTTCACCGACAGTTCACGTCATCAGAGTAGAGCACACTCATGTTCTTTTTACCCTTGGTACCTTTGACTTTGAACTGGAGTTTAATTGCTTTCATGCCATTAATTTCTTTCATGATTCTGATCCACAGTATGGTTGCAGAATGTTTTTGGCAATGGTATGAATGCTGTTTCTAGGCAACAAATCGTACAATCTGAACATTAGAGATGGAGAAAAGTGTTTCTTGGGTAGTAACATGAAGAAAACTATTTTTTTATTCAGTGGCAGAAGAACCGGGCTTCCATAGATACCTGTATAGTCTGCTTAATTTCTGCATTATATCTGAGAGATAAGCTGTACTCACCCATTTTAGACATTCAAATTGGGCATGTTTGCCATTCAGGAGACTTATTTGGAGGCTCAGATTTACCCACCCATAAATGGCACATAAAAACTGGTTAGTCACTTCATGTTTGAAGATTCTTGTTCACTTGGCAGCTTTTTCTGGCTAAGACAAATGTCTGACTCATCAAGACTTGATTACATGGTGTGCCATTTTTAAAAGCCCTTGTTAAAAAAATAAAAAGAGTACTAATGGAAATATTGTACTTTTTAAAAGAATATACTGAAGTGTGAACACTTTAATTGCATGTTAATTGCAGTTAAATGAAAATAGATTATAGTTTAAATTGACATTAAATGGAACTTTAGAGTGCTTTTTAAAGTTATCTTTATATTTAATTTTTAAATGACACTTATCTTTGAAAAATGGTTAAATGTACCGGCAAGTATTTGGTGAACTAAAATACACTTTAATGTAATTTTTTTCATTTCTGAATGTCTAATTACACATTTGCAACACTGTTGTCATTTAGTATATTTAAAATATATTAAATTTAACACTAATTGGTTTAGTATGGTAGTCAACACATCAAAATATGTGTACTTCTTTAAAGTATGACAAAAGATTAAAACATGAATTAAAATGCACAATGTACTTTAAAGTAAAACTTAAAGTGCACTTACATGTGTGCTTAAGTCTGTTAAGCTAAAGTAAATCTACTAAAGTAACTCCTTACTTTTAAATGTACAATTAAACATCTGAGTTACTTTTTCAAATTACAAGTTTCTTTGTTTTTCCTTTTTTTTTCACTGACACCTCTCCTGTCACCGTATTGAGAGAATTTGGGAGTGAGGTGCAAAGACAGACGCACTCTCTTCAGCCTGAGGCTTATTAATTTCACTTTTGGTGTGAAAGGGCCTTTACAGTTGCCAAAAAATTATAACTTTTGGGTTTTTTGTTATTAAAAAACAAAACAAATAAGCCAGCCCAGCCCAGATTACAAAAAGTAACACAAAAGTAACTACTTTCCATAAAGAGTAACTGAGTAACACGATTAATTATTTTTTCATGGAGTAACACGATATTGTAATGCATTACTTTAAAAAGTAACTTTCCCTAACTCTGATTTTCAAGCATTTGTTTTAATGTACTTTAAGATTTGAAGTACACTCAAGTGCACATTAAAAACAATTAAGCATATATTTTCACAAGGGCGCTTCCACACTAGTCAGAAGTAATCTGTTCCACATGTCAAACTTAAAATTATGATTTACCTAAATGTGTTGGAAACTTTTGTCATTGTAGGGAGTGATATTGTGCCTAAAATGTCATTGTAAGTCCTTGATGCAAGCCAGAAATGGTATTGTATACTAATGCACAATCTCTGAGGTTATCCAACAGCAGAACAGATATGCTTGAGATATTCAGCTCTGTAGTATCACCTTGTCATCTTGTCTTGCCTTGGTTAAATTGAAAGCACTGCTTCCTTTTTCCTCCTCACAGTTCCCCAGCGCTGCAGCCAGGCTGCGCTCTCCGGACAGTAAAATCAGAAGAGGTTAAGTTTAGGATTACAAAATTACACTGTTGCAGACGATCACATTTCCCACAGCAGAGCCTCGAATATCCTTTCCTTTCACATTTTCTATCTTGAACCACAATAGCGGAGAGATTTGGAAATATTCATGCATGTTTTGTCACCACATGGAGTTGTCCATGCCTGTCACTATGGCAACAGCAACTTGGATGTTACCGCATGTTGCATTCACTTTTTGATGGATTTATCCACTTCTATTAATTACATTTCCCAATAAATCACCCTTATCAACTCACCCGCCGAAACAAAAGCAGAGATTTACACACCCCACCCCCTCCACCTGACCCTGTAAATCCAATTAAAGCAGCTTGAGTGCCCTCCTCTCTCTCAAACACACTCTCCAGGCATTTATACGTCTGCTTTGCTTTGGATCTCTCTTTTATCCTCTCATTTTACCAACGTCGGCTTCTATTGAGAGCGGAAAAGGCTTTTATTTGTTACTGGTGGGAGTTCAAAGCCGTTGGTCTTGCTTCTGTTAATCGCGTCTGTGCCCTCCCTTACCTCGTGCCACCGCCCCTCTCTCTGAGGAGAGTGAGAAGAGGGAACCGGAGAAAAGCGTCTGTTCTGTGATCGCTGGATGAAACATGACGGCAGTGCTGGACATCAACCAGGGTTCCTATGCAGTGAGCGGTGTGGTGAGTGTTAACAGAAAGACTGTGTTTTGTGTCAGAGTAGCCTGTTGCTTTCCCTCCGAAGCAGCAGCGGGAACTTTGCAGACGTGATCTGCTCACGCTCTCAGGTCTGTGCATGAGTGCTGATGGAGTTTGAGTCGTGTTGTAGGTAGTGTGGGTGAATGATGGGCGTTATCTGCGTTTTGTCTGATGGTTGTTTACATATGTGTGTGCCGTCATGTGCTTTCATGTGTCTGTAAGTGTCAAAGGGAGGCCTTTGAGTGTGTGTGTGTGTGTGTGTTAGGGTGATGACAGTGAAGCATGCTGTATGATGGCGACTCTGTTGGGTGGAGGCAGAGCTTAAAGCAGCACTATGTAACTTTTGGCGCTCTAGCAGTTAATAAACAGAACTGCACACATCCCGCGGAAAAACATTCCAACCGGAGCTACTTCTCTAAGTTTATGTCTATGGCAATTCACGCAGGTATGTGTTACTCCGCAGCGGTGACGACCCGACCAGGCTACAATAGTCCAAATATAAGTACTTATTATAAGTGTACCGTAGTGATTCGGAATAAGACAAAAACGCGGTTTGGAAGATGAATTCATGATGTACTCGCTCATTATATACATTTAGCAAATTTTGAACAGAAAAAGTTACATAGTGCTGCTTTAAAGATTCTCTTGTCACTGGTGGTGTTGATGCAGTATGTACAATTTATGGTGCATTTTAGTAGTTTGTCGCACGTCCAAACCTTTTTGGGTAGCGATGTCATAAAAAGTGGGAGCAAGGATTTCCCAAAAATAATTTGTCCCTTTATGTAAATTGCACTCCCTCTTGTTGCTGTTAATAATAATAATAATAATAATAATTATTATTATTATTATTATTATTATTGCATGGTGTGAACCAAATGCATCTGCCAAATGCATAAAATAAAGAAATACATAAATGTAAAGAAATGGTGATTAATAATAATAATGTAACACTTTACAGTAAGGTTTCATTTGTTGACATTAGTTAGCTATATTAGTTAACAAACAATACTTATACACCATTTATTAATCTTAGTTCAGCATTTACTACATGAACGAATACATATTAAATTAACAAATGAGACCTTATTATTACCTTATTATATAATTAGAATAATGTTCTACCTTTAGAGGGCACCTATTATGCCCCTTTTTACAATATGTAATATATGTGTCTCAGATGTCCCCAAAATGTGTCTGTGAAGTTTCAGCTCAAAATACCCCACAGATCATTTATTATATAATTTTGAAAATGCCTATTTTGAGTGGAAGCAGAAACACGCCGTATTAGAGCATGTTTGGTTTTGATTATCATGTCTATCGCGCTGAAATCACGTGTTTTAAAGCCATATTAGTTTAAACTTCTGATAGATGGTTTTCTGAGCGCAAACATCCGTAGCACACGTATAGAAAGTGGCTACACATGCGAGTACTAAGTTCATTTTCACACACGAGTTTGTTAAAAACACGCTTAAGTTACAAAAACACAGTTGGTTATGTTTGTGAAGGTAAACAGCTGGGAAAGAAATTGCATGTTTATATTAGATCTGTGTATTAAGTGACATCAGCATAATATACAGTACCTAAACTGCTGTCTATGCTATTAATATGACCCAAAGAATAAAATAAAAGCAGATAATCACTTACTGTTCTGGACTGAATAACAACTATAGTATAATAAGAAGACATTTCTTACTTGAATGCTGCTTTTAAACACTCTAGCGTGAAGATAAACATGGCGGATTGTGTGCGGCTCACTCAGGGCGGGGTCTTGACTAGATTACGGCAGTGTCAATCAACACTCGTGGGTGGGGCCTGTAAAATGTGATGTCACACTTTACAGATTCTGTGATCAGCTTGCTCTGAGACACTGCTAATGATATATGGAGATAAAAAAAAAAAAGAGCGGGTGGATTTTTATCATTATAGGGTGGTTGTGTACAAACACTGCAAACACACATTTATGTCCTAACAACATGTGAATGTGAATTTTGCATAATAGGTGCCCTTTAAATAACTTTGCTTTTTAGCAGTGCATGATGCTGCAATAAGTTTTTGTTTTTGTTATATTGACTTTTTACAAAGCCACATTCATCTTCAGTTACTAAAATTAATTGACTTGATTATGTAGACAGTAACTTCAGGATTGTGACATTTCACATTTAAATCACATCCTTACTGTTTTACTTTTGAACAGACTTTTGAAAAATGTCTTGCAGAATTTGTGCGCACTGCGCAGGTGTAGTAACTTCCCTATCTTAATAGCTGCTTTTGTCTCCGCTGTTTACAGACAAACAGAAGACAGGTACTTGTGTTCAGATGAGATTTGAACTTTTTACTGCTGCCAACCTCTTTATCAAGTTCACCTTGTTCTCTTTCTTCCATCCTTATCAGAGCACTGCCGTCTCTGACAGATCCCTGACACGTTTCTGAGCTGCCCTCAGGCACATCTACCTTTAGCTTGATCCGCGCTGCCTACTTTTCCATTTCTGTCCTGCTGCTGCTGGTTGGCTGCTGTGGTGTGGTGTTGTCTTGGTAACGGAGTCTTATTGTTGCTGTAGGTTCTTGGATTAAGAGGAAAAAGACCAATAGCAAGTGACCATGCAGTGTCAGAAGTGATTATATTGTTGCTGTTTGAAGTACTTGTGACTTGTGATTTAATTTTCTTGGTTCTACAAAAGAGTGGACTGTCCTGTTTGATAAACTATAATTTCAGAGTAGCAAAACAATTTTATACAATGTTTGTATTGCATGCATACATTTTTGTTCAAGTAATTAATACTTTTATTTAGAAAGGATGCATTAAATCGATCAAAAGTGGCATTAAAGACATTTATAATGTTGCAAAAGATTTCCATTTCAAAATAGTCCTACTCTTTAGAATTTTCTATGCAAATTATCCTGGGGAAAAAAATTATATATATATATATATATATATATGAGGCAGCACAACGGTTTTCATCATTGATAATAATAAGAAACTTCTGAAGGATCATATGACACTTGAGACTGGAGTAATGATGCAGAAAATGCAGCTTGGCATCACAGGAATAAATTTTTTTTTTTAATCATAGTAATATTTTGGAATATTAGTGTTTTTACTATTACTATCTATTTTTGATCAAATAAATTCAACCTCAGTGAGCATAAGAGATTTTTCTCAAAACCTTTACAAAATGTTACCGACCATGAATTAATTGGCCAGAAGCTACAAGCATTTAGTGTCACAACGAGAGGTATAGAAACATAAAAAATGCATAGCAGTCAGTTCACAAATGCTTTTTTCAGACAAAACAGTTTTATTTCAGATGGACGAGCAGTTGTGCAGTGTCAAATTGAAACCGGGTGTCCTCCAACGGCTGTTTCCATTGTAGACCGCTTTGATTATAAAGGGGAGTGAGCACGTTTTGTCATGTCACAGTGTGCCACTCACGTCCAGTGTAGAAATGGCAGCACTGTAGAAACACCTGTTTCTGGAGACTGTTTGAACGGTGCATCAAGACATCACACAACAGTCACCTAACATGAGATGTCAGGGAGAGCAATATGTGTGTGCACAAACATAACCGCCTCGTCTATTTTTAAATCTGCTGCCTTTAGTGGGTGCTGTGTGGTTTGCTTCAGGTGTCAGCTGCTAGAATGATTTCTAGATCTTCTGCTTAAGACATCACTATTCTACACTACATTAGAGAGAGATGGTTTTCTTCTTATATATACAAACATGCATGCTGCGTCTTCGGTTAAGGTCACTATAGCCTTGTGTTTATATAAGTGTGTGGAGTCTGCAGGTTTGCATCAAAACAGTGTCCTCCAGTGCAGGTCAGAGCTGCTTTTGGTTCTTATGGTCCTCATGCTGTGTGTGGAATGAGATTAGAGCCGGACCTGCTGCTCTTCTGGCCTTAGGAGTCCTTGAGTAGTGCTGTTAGCCTCTCACCTCATTCTTGTGGTTCAAGCCTCATCCTGTTTGTGTCGTGTTGTAGCTGAGCTGTCCATTTCAACCAAGGTGACAGATTTTTTACTTTGACGTATAATGCTGTGGTGGTGGTTGTGGTGATGTGCAACAACAAACAACATCAAGGGTGGGCCAAAACCAACACCACAGCGAAACACAAGGCGGTGATTGAATCAGACGTTGACCCGCATTTTTTTTTGGAAACAGGCTAAAATAAACCTTTGAGTTAATTATTACCTGATTTAGAGATGCTATTTGACTGGATGAGCAGATATTTCCTTACAAAGAATTAGTTTAAAGGCCCCTTATGTAAACTTTCCAGTCTGTGTTTTCATGCAGACATTGCAGGAATGATTTCAAACAGCTCTATGCCCAAACTGTTGACACCTTTGCACTTCTATTATTAATTCACGTCATCTTCTGATTGGTTTCAGGAGCATGACATTGAGACTCCTCACGGTGTCCTTCATGTGACTTTGAGAGGGACTCCTAAAGGCAACAGACCGGTTATTCTCACCTATCATGACATTGGACTCAACCGTAAGTTGTCCCATATATTTTCAAAGTTCCTGTCTTTCAGTGGCAAAATGTATCATTATACAGCTCACCTACTTGAAGGGGAGAGGGATTGGTTTTTTAGATGAGTATTTCTCAACCTTGTTCTTGGAGGAACCAGATGTGTAAAGTCCAGGGCAATGTTAATTTTTACAGGCATTTTTGATTTAGTCTTAGTCTTTATCTTGAGACGAAAATGCTTAATAGTCTTAGTCACATTTTAGTCATTTGAGTTTCATAGTTTTAGTCTAGTTTTAGTCGACGAAAAGTCATTGCATTTTTGACAACTTTTAGTCATTACTTTTAGTCAAACTGCAGTTACCAACATTTAGTTGGCGGGTGGATAATTTATTTGAAGCTGCGGATTCGGGTGACGTTTTAGCTCATCCGCGCATCACTAGTGGACAGCCAATCCATATATTTTGTGAAACGATGATGTCATCAGCCTACGTCTCGCCCCTAGTCAGACACCGCTACGTCATGTAACAGCAACAAAAACAGACGAGGAAAAAAAAAGATAGTATAGGGAAAGCTCTGGCTTTGTGTGGATGTGGCCTGAGTTAACAGTGCAAACAGCATGAGATGGTTTAATTTTACAACAAAAAAAAAAAAACCCAGGTAACAGTAATAGAGACAAGCACAGTAGTGGTGTGTTGGTTTTTGTTTTTTGGGCTGTGCAAAGTATTCACATGCATATGGTTCAGGTATGCAGGGTACCATTTTCCTCTTTGATAATGATTTATGAAAAAATGTTTGAGAAGTGTCTTTGTTTTTCTCTTGCGATGCAGATAAGTCATGTTTCAACACACTGTTTAACTTCGAAGACATGCAGGAGATCACCCAGCACTTTGCTGTGGTCCATGTTGACGCTCCAGGCCAGCAAGAATCTGCCCCTCCTTTCCCCACCGGGTAAGACAAACTACCGAAAGACTTTATCGATCGATATATATATATATATATA
>NW_015659717.1:353227-386296 GCF_001515625.1 Sinocyclocheilus rhinocerous | reverse complement strand
TATATAAAACCAATTCTAACATTAACTGTTCTGTAATTATAGACAGCATGCAAAGCAGTGCACTAATGAGGCTCCATCTATTCAACTTGAAAACTCACACATTTACTACTGACACAGTGTTTTCACACTCACAACTAAAAATTATTTAAGCTAGACTAATTTGTCACTCTCTCTCCTTCCTCTTTCGTAAATCGTCATAGTTGGGTAAGCGTCTATAGCAGTGAATGGGAGACGGTCTTTTTTTTTTTTTTGAGTTCCCATTTGCTTAAATAGCAAAAGAAAAGCTCCACTATAGTGCTTTCACGACTTTCAAAAGGAGAAAAGCATTAGTAGCAGCAGGATTAACCAGTTCTAACATTAACTGTTCTGTAATCATAGACAGCATGTTAAGCAGTTCACTGAGGCACCATCTATTCCACCACTGCTGATACAGTGTTTTCACACTTACTTATAATAATTAAAATAATTTAAGATAGACTAATTTGTCACTTTTGTCTTCCTTTTCTTTCCCTCAGGTACCAGTACCCAACCATGGATGAGCTTGCCGAGATGCTGCCCTCAGTTCTGACCCAGCTAAAGTGAGTCCAGACCTCAGTCAGTCTGTACATGATCCCTAATTCAATACAATTAAATAAAAATAAATGCCATATGTTTAAGAAATCATGATGGCTTCTATTAAAGCCTCAAATAATTTGTGTATTTTTATGAGAATATATGCCAGTTAATAAGCAATATGAATGATTGTTCTTTAATTAACAGGATCAACAGTGTGATTGGTATCGGTGTGGGCGCGGGAGCTTATATCCTCACTAGACTGGCTGTAAGTAAAATATCTTCCCTTTTATTTTGCTATAATGACCGATCAGTCATTGTATGTTGTAATATCTAACCGTTAGTTGGAGTAGCTTGTGAAAACGCACCATTAGATGTTTAATTGAGCAGCTGAATGAAGTTCAGGTCATCAGAGATCCTTGAAGTGTGTCTGCAGTAAAACCATCTGTCCTCAGTCTTCAATAAATCCCCACACCTCCTCTGAGATGCATAGTTCACACATGCATTCACACTCTCACCCTACACAAAGCTCTTATTCACCATCTACGCACAAACATGAACGCTGAGGATAGATACCTTCATAAACACACTCAAACACACACTCACTCTCATGTTTCCTGCTGGTTATTATCAAGGTATAAAGTGATAAAGGGTATTTTTCTCCAATTAACTAAAGAATGTGGCTGTCTTTCACTATTGACTCTATTACTTCAGTTCAGCACCTCACACTTTCATCCATCTATCAGCTTGCATTGCACATTTATCATATTTCTGCCACTTGCTAATTGGGTTCTGTGATGTCAGATGGCCGATTTGAACAAACACACACCTACGCAGCTCTGCAGAACAACTTCAGCACCGTAAACTTAAACTCATTTGAATTACAATTTGCTTGTCACATGCTTGTCCGTAGACATGTGGTCATGTGAGTGCTGCCTCGAGGGTTTGCATTTCTCTGAATGTCTGGTGCAGAGCGTTATGCAGAGAGGAAAAAGAAGAGGTGTGAAACCTGAACTTTTTTCCATCACGATCACTGTAACAAGACTTTTGATTAGTTCACATGGCTGCCTGTAGCTGAATTTCTTTGTTAAAACCAAGTGTGAGCCCTTGCAGTAAGTTAGCGCTTTGGACACTGAGATAATGAGAACTTGGTTAAGGTGATGATGTATAGGTCACGTATAGGTAGACGTTTTTGCTTGGTCACCACTGAGGTTAAAGTTGACTTTCTCAGACCTGTAAAGCAATTTGTAAAGTGATCCCTTTCCCATGGCTTTACTTTGTTGCATTATCAAGCCATCTTCTGTAACAGGCCTATTTCAGTGGTAAAACCGAATATGTAAACAAAATGTAAAATCTGATTTTATCTGTCACGAACTAGACCTTATAAAGTGGCACTCCATACTAGAATGGAGACTCAAATAAGAGTTTTTCAGTCAGCCAACTACTCAAATCCCATTCCTTTAATATTTATTACATTACTGTTAAACATGGGCAAAGATTTTATAAATGCTTCATTATCTACCACTGTAGTTTAAAATGATGCTTAAAGGAATAGTTCACCTAAAAAATAAATATATGATGAAGGTCATCATATATTGACCTTCATTTGTTTTAAAACTGTATGACTTTCTTCTGTGGAAATTCATTCATTCATTCATGCATTCATGCATTAAAGGGGACATCAGATGCCCATTTTCCATAAGTTTATATGATTCTTTAGGGTCTTAAAGTGTTAGTTCACCCAAAAATGAAAATTAGCCTGTGATGTACTCACCCTCGAGGCATCCTAGGTGTATATGACTTTCTTCTTTCAGACGAATCCAATCGAAGTTATATTAAAAATTATCCTGGCCCCTCCGTTTGAAATATGGATATTTTTCTTACAAAAACGCATGGATTCGCTACAGGAGGCCATTATTCACGCAAACATAAATGCATTTACGTAGATTGGGGGGCGCATTCCCTTAAAAAAAAAAGTTATCCACTGTGGCTTCAGCGGCTCAGATGTAGGGAGTTAATGACGACTGCTATGTTCATTATTACATCCAACAACAAAACACCTCAATCACTTAGGAGACATTCTTGTCTACATCTGCTCCGGCGTCGAAACAATGGTGGACTGTTCACAGCTCACTCAGGGCGGGTCTGTGCTAAAACACCAGTGTCAGTCAAACAATCATGGGAGGGGCCTGCCAAAAGTACGTCACACTGCCAACAATCTGTGAACGGGTTGATCTGAGAAAGATGTTATGATTTATGGGGATGTTAAAAAAACACTGGGTGGATTTTTATCATTATAGGGTGGTTGTGTAGTACTGCCAGCACACATTTATGTTCAAACATCATATAAAAGTGAAGTTTGCATCTGATGTCACCTTTAAATCATTAATTCATTCATACATGCAATGGAAGTCAACAGTCTTCAAATTATCTTTGTTTGTTCAGAATAAAAATGAAGTCATACAGGTTTGGAACAGCGTGAGGGTGACAATGGCAACAGTTTTCATTTTTGGTCGAACTATCGTTTTTAAACAGCTATTTGCCTTTTAGCATAATTAAACTTTAACCAGTAACGAGCAAAATTGGTAATGTCCACCAAAAAGGAAGGATTTTGCAGATGCAGAAGTATTTATACCTGTTTGATGGCAAAATTTGAAGATTACTCTTTAGAATAATATGCACTGATGCACAAGAGAAAAGGCTGAGAATGAGTATTCAGAAAGTAAATGGGATCGGTTTTGATTTTCATGTTGACTACTGACATTTTTATTTAAATCAGGTTTTCTGTGGTATTTTGTGCTCCCAGGCCAATCACAATGTGTTCGACTGTCACATGACCCTGACAAGTCTATAGGTAGCAATACCACAAGAAGTCAAGAATCTGTCTAATTAGACTGTTCGATCGCCTACATGTCAAGCGCACAATCCTCTCAGTCAGTAGGTGCTCTGAGTGTTAAAGTCAGTATGAGCCATAATGATGGACTAATCCATGTAATCTTACCATTCTCTTAGCTGAATGAGCCTGCTCTGGTGGAGGGGTTGGTTCTCATCAATGTGGACCCCTGTGCTAAGGGCTGGATTGACTGGGCTGCCTCTAAGGTAAAATTTTGCATGTTTATTTTGTGCAGAAAATTATTAAATAGTTAAATAAATGACTATAAAAAATATGATACTCGTACTGCCCCAGCAACAAGCTGTTGTATCGCCAAAGGTACAGTTTTTTGTAATAGGCACATAATGCTTTAGTCTGCCACAGTAGTCTTTTACAATAATCTTAGTATTATCTTGGATGCTTTTCTCAACAAAAAAAAAAGATACCATTTTCATTCGCATTTTAGTGTAATCAACTATGCATGGAATTAATTTTATTTTTTCTTTTCTTTATACACTATTATGCATAATTAAGATATCCTATCCTTTCATTATTAGCCAAAAGCTAACCCTAACCATTCCTCCATACTTAAGATTTCTCAACAGATTATTGTAGTTGATCTTCTTAATGATTTCTCTGTTGTAAAGCTCATAATAACCTTAGAGGTCAGAATGCTACAATAATTAAAGGTGCTCAAGTCAGTGGAGGTGCTGGGAACACAATTTGTTTGATCTTCAAACATTGTGCTTTTCACTAAAAATTTGCATGTGCGTTTCTGTTGTAGTTATCTGGATGGACCAGCAATCTTGTAGACATTGTGATGGCACACCATTTCAGCACGGTAGGCCTTAAATATGACACTCACCTCCGCATCTATAAGATGATTCACTCAGAACAAAAACATTTCTCTTAGAGTGTGTTCATGAGCTTTTGTACCTCAGGACGAGCTGACAGAGAACCAGGAGATCATTCAAACATATCGTCTGCACATCGCTCAGGACATCAATCAGGACAACCTGGCTCTCTTCTGCCACTCCTACAACAGGTGACATTATCAGTTCATGTACTGATCATTGTCATAAGAGCTGATCTTGATAAAGGTTTTCATTTGCATGTCACAGTCGGCAAGATCTGGAGATTGAGAGGCCTGTCCTGGGACTTAATGAAAATACGGTCAAAACGCTGAAGTAGGTTGTTTGGTTGTCTGTTTTTCTCTATTTTGGCTGTAAATCATTGTGCCTTCTCTTCCTTAGACCTTTTATGTCTTTCTTCTCTTACTGTTTAGGTGTCCTGCCTTGCTAATAGTTGGTGACACATCACCAGCGGTAGAGGCTGTGGTGAGTGACTAATCGAGAACATTGCCATTGCATCTATGGGCAACGGTAGAGAACACAGTGTGCTTTCTTAAAGGCCCATTATGCTCATCTCTTCATACATTTCCGTTCAGAGTGTACCAATGACATCACGTCCTAAAAGGGGCTGTGCATCATAAAGTCTTATGCACTTGTGCTTGTTGTAAAGCACTCTTGAATAACTATAATATGCTTCAGGTCTTGGATCCTGATTGTCCAAAACAGCAATTCCATCCGTTCTAAAATCCTTATTACAGTAACAGCTTAATGTGCACTTAATGAACACACCTAGTGAGTTTGCCTAAGTTTAGCACTTTAGAGTGAGACTGAGCCACTAATGCTGAGCAAACTGTTTGGTTTAGTGTAGAGTTGGTCATTTTATCTGTCTATACCTTCCATTTTGTTTCTAAACTGACCAGGTGGGATTTTATCTGTTTTTTTACAGGTTGAATGCAACTCAAGGCTAAATCCAACCAAGACTACTCTACTCAAGGCATGTCAGCTTTTTTCTCCTAGAGCAATGTTTTAATTTAGCGATGCAAACTCTCACCTTTGTGTAGACCGAATGAGGTTTTCAGTTGTCAAGAAAGCGCCGCACTGTGCTCTTTTACACAAAAGCAACTCATGATCCAGTGTTTTTAGTGTCTCAGAGTAAAGAGAGTGGTTTGCAGTAAATGTAGCACCACACAAACTCCATCTCTGCATGTGCTGAGAGTTTGGGTCGCTTGTAACATACATTTGAAAATGTAAAATTTTTAATTATAAATCTGTCAACAAATAAAATGTTTGAGGTCCCGCTATCGCTAATCAAGTCAGAAGTCAGTCAGTCATGAAGAATCTGAGATAGACAAAATCCAGAAGAACTATGGCAATATCTCCAAGACGTTTGAAGAAACCTACCTGTAAAGCTACCTGAAAAACAATGCGCAAGTGCACCTAGAACAAAAGCTGTTTTAAATGCAAAGGGTAGTCAGTCACACCAAATATTAATTTAATTTAGTTAATAGAAGTTAATTGATCGATAAAATCTATGTATGACATTATTTCTGAAAGCATCCTCACTGCCTAAAACTTTTCACAGTACTGTAGCTTTGCAGGTAGGTTTCTTCAATAAAGTGTTTTGGAGACATTGCCACAGTTCTTCTGGATTTAGTCTGTCTCTGTTTTTTTTTTCTTCTTCTTCTTCTAATTCCAGTCAGATCGAAGATCCAAAGATCGGATCTCTGTGTGGAGCACTGACTGTTGTCAGACTCCTTGTGCAAACAAAAATCTCACTGGATTATTACAATTAATGGCAAAAAGAATGTTTGGAAATGTAAACTGATATTTCCTACTGACACACTACAGCAAAAGATTAAAAATAACTGCCTTATAACCATTTTTTGTTGGTGAAATGTTTTTGTTTTTTTTCTTTTCACTTTTTTTTATCCTTATGCTAAAATCAATTGTAAATCATTTTAAAGCTATATTTTAAGGATTTTCTTCATCTGGAGTCACATCTTTGTGACATTTTTCAAGTTTCCATCTCTGTTGATTATTGTACTTCAGTATGACACAATTGATTATTGTTCCCTTCCTCTCTTCAGATGGCAGATTGTGGTGGACTTCCCCAAGTTGTCCAAGTAAGAATAAAAGACAACACTATTGTGTCTGCCACAGCATCAGTTTAATGTAATTTAGACTTGTATTAAATGTGGATGTTTTCTATTTTCAGCCGGGTAAACTCGCTGAGGCTTTCAAGTACTTTGTCCAGGGAATGGGCTACAGTAAGTATCTGTCCTCTTTGTCTTTTCATAGGCCACTTTAATGTTAAACGTTTAATCGTATCATCTTCCTCAGTTATATACCTTCACTGTTTGTATATATTTTGCCTCTTGTTTGCATTTTTGTCTGAAAGCATCGTGTTGTTAGAGAGATGTCAGCTTCATGTCACTTTGGTCAACGACTTACATACTGTATGTCTCCGGGGGTTTAATAATGTACGTCATAAATACTCACACAACTCATAACAGCTGCAGGAATATGACACATTGACGGGTGTAGGTGTGAGAGAGAAAATCCTGCCTGTTCAAAGCAAGAACACAAGGAATCAGATGTTATGAATCTTGAAAAGAACTGTAATTTATCCACTGCTGATCTGGCTTTATTACTCGAAGCTTCAGGCCAGTATTCTTGAGTTAAGCAGGTTTCAGATCAGCCGTCCTCTGCACTAACACATGACTTGTCTCCCGTGTGGCTGTGCAGTGCTGCGTTCTTCAGCGTGTAAGTACACTAGTCTTCCTCTAAGAGCATGCTGTGTGGCATGAGCCCTGTGTGACAAAACCTTCTCTGATCTTCAGGATAAATATCTCTTGTGCCCTAAAAGGTCCTTTGCCTGAACAGAGGTTTGCATAGCATGGAAACTTTATTGCTGTAATACAGTACCTCAAACCTCCATGAATCTGTATTCAAGGCTTCATTCAGCTCTAATGTTTATATGGTTATTTTCAGAATAGGCTTTTATTCCGGGATATAAACATTAAATGACATTTTTGTGTGTTGTTGTATGTAAAGGTGTGTTATTTCTAGTGGTGCAATGAATCACAAAACTCACCGTTCGAATATTACGAATTTCGAGTCACGGATCGGATCATTTTTTGGATTAGCTAAAAAAAAAAAAGGTTTGCTCTTCATTTATTACTGAAAGCTTACTTAAAGTACTTCTATAGCACAGCAAAAACTACTAGCTTGACTAGCACACAAAAAACAGTTACACAAATTAAAAGCATAGATGAATACAACAAAGTTACAAATAAAATCAGTAACTGTAGTATTCAGGTGCAGAAATTTAAAAATTACGTTTAAAATAGCACAATAGTGCTCACTGCATAAGTTAAATACAGAATAATCTTTGTTAAAGCTGTGGTGGTGTTTGAATAGCAGAGAGAAGCAGGTATTTATTGGCTGCTATCACTTTAAGACCAAATGCACAGACCTAATACTGACATACATCTGTTTTGTTTCTCAGCTGTTTACATTCACTTAAGACATAAACGACTGTGTTTACCAGAATACTTGCCAAAATGGGTATTTTAACATAACATCCATTCAAGCGCATCAATTCGGTGTCACGCACTGTCTGAATCGCACCCCTCTCTCTCTCTCTCTCAGCATGTGCACACTTCGGGTGTGTGCGGCAGCGGCTGTGTGCACAGAAAACAATGTGCGAGTCCCGATTCGAGTTCTTTCATTTGAGTGGTTTAAAATTGCTTGAATGTGTAAATTGGCAAGACAAAACACGTTCAAATGATAAACTTTCACTCTATGATGGTTAAACTTTTGAGTTAATTCGCAAATCACATGCGTGCCGAACCGTGGAGCCTGATCCGTACAGATCATGGATCATCTACGATCCGTTGCACCTCTAGTAATTTCTAAACCACTTGCAGCACTGAATTATAGCAGGTCTTGGCAAATTCATCTATAAAGAATCCCAACAGCTCTCTTAAAATCCTCCCCTTTGTTAAACATCATTTTGAGGGTTTAACACAATGTCACCAGTACACTAGTGGTATTCACAGCTATGTATTACTGATGTGAATTGTGGTTTCGATTAGTGCCTGCCAAAACAGCAGCAATATTTTAGACATTATTAGCCATTAAAAAATTTACCAAAAAAAGGAGGTCAAAGTTCAGAGTCATGAATGCATATCTTCCTGAATGAAGTACACTACCGATCAAAGGTTTGGGGCTGCTAAGATTTTTGAGTATGTTTTGGAAAGAAGTCTGTTATGCTCACCAAGGCTGCATTTATTTGGGCAAACTTACAGTAGATACTGTAATATTGTGAAATATTTCCAAAGAACTGATTTGATTTGAATATATTTTAAAATGTAATTTCTTCCTGTCATGGTAAAGCTGAATTTTCAGCATCATTACTCCAATCTTCAATGTCACATGATCCTTCAGAAATCATTCTAATATGCCAATTTGCTGCATAAATAGCGTTTCTTATTATTAATGTTGAAAACAGCTGTTTCTTAATATTTTTGTGGAAACCATTATGCTTTTTTCAGGATTTTTTTATAGAAAGTTCAAGAATAGCATTTATTTGAATTAGAACTCTTCATTATAAATGTCTTTACTGTCACCTTTGATCAGTTTAATGTTTCATTGCTGAATAGAAATAGTAATCTTAATAATAATCAAAAATCTTAATCTACCCAAATTTTTAGTGTGCCCATGTTAAGCTCTTGTTCTGAAATTCCAGAAAGTGTTTCTGACTAAGTCAACACAATTACGCTAGCAACGGTCACTGGTGATTAGGTGTGTTCTGAGAGTGTGAGGAACGTGATCGAAAGCAGCTTGACTCATTTGAAAATGCTCACATTTTGATGTGATTAGTCACATTCCTCCTCCACAAGTCACTAATCTAATCCTGAGATCTATTGACCTCTTTGTAAGTCTCTATTCTTGTTTCTTCTGAAAAATACAGCCCTCCCATCCGGAAACACGCACACTAGGTACATTTACATGGACACTTTTTGTTTCCATTGGAATTAATTCATTCTGATTGACGAATCCGAACGTAGTGTTTACATGAACGCTAAATAAAGTGATCGGGTTGATATGCGTGTTTATATGTCACAAGCTTCTGATCGGATTTACTCTTTTGACATGCGCGCACTGCATGAATATACAGCGTTTCCCGCTGTTGTCGCATACTGTTTTAAAAAGCACACGTGATATTTATCTACTTCGGGTCCTAATTAGGCGACGACCAGCACATGAACTGTTGTGCTGTGCTGCTTACTTTATAAAGCAGTAAAAGTGCCCCTTCCTGCACCCAAAACCAGTCGTCTGTTGATGAGAGTCTTAAACAAGGACTAGTTGTACTGCTCCACTTCACAGACGCTGAGTGAAAGGGGAGTTTTATAATGACGGGACACTCATTTATGGTCACTTTATTCACCAGGAAGAACAGCTCGTTCCGCGTGTCATACGTCATTACGCTATTTCTACGTCACTGCGCATGCGCAGTACTTTCCAGTTTCGGTTTTCAATCCGATCAAGTGTTTACATGTCCTCTCGCTCGGATTACAAAAGAAATAAACCACCCCTTACAATCCGAACGAAATCTGAATCGGATCTGGCCAATTCAATCCGATTGACGTGGTTACATGTGACTTTTTTATTCTGATTGTGCTTCTAGTCCTATTACGATCGGATTAGCAGGGTCCATGTAAACGCAGCTACTGTGCTACTGTAAGATTTGTGCCTTCTAGACCATTTAATTCAGAATGTAATCAAAAACACTTTGATTCTGCTGTGGTGTTATAAGGATTAGAGGTGTAAAAATTGCTCGGACTTCATTGTTCTTGAAATGAAGGGATTCTGAAATTTGGTCAGTTCAATTCAATTATATATTTTTTGTACAATTTATGGTATTAACTATTTAATATATGTATATTGACTAAACCAGCAGACTAGGTTTTTATATTTACAGTTCATGAATTTTAAAAGCAATGATCAACTATTAAAATCCATAATCAGTATATAAGCACCAGTGCATTTTTACACCCAAAATGCTTGAAAGGTTGATTGTAGGATATCAGGTTTATTTGTATTTTTTTAGTTTATTTTATGATTTGTATTTTTGTGCAAAAAAAACCCCAGCACAACTTCCTACTCATTGACAAAGAACCCCTATTCTACATGTTGCCAATTAACAAATAGATTATAAATTAGGTACTCCTGTACTTTTTAATCATCCTTTTTACTTTATATAGTAATAGTATTTGTTAGTGCAGACTTCATGCACGTAAATTGTAGGTTCAGACAAGAAAAGCACCTAACATACTGTATATGATTGTAATTCTTCTTTTGTCTCGGTGGAAATATTAGTGAATGCTGAATGAGTCATTAACAGAGCGTAATGCTCATTGGCTGATTCTGTCATTGACATTTGCTTTTCAGTAGAGGTAGGGTATCCGGTAATTTCCACCTTGTGTTTTGAG
Source organism: Sinocyclocheilus rhinocerous (assembly GCF_001515625.1). Taxonomy (NCBI): domain Eukaryota; kingdom Metazoa; phylum Chordata; class Actinopteri; order Cypriniformes; family Cyprinidae; genus Sinocyclocheilus; species Sinocyclocheilus rhinocerous. The sequence goes on along the minus strand of NW_015659717.1, from coordinate 375,524 downwards.
TCGGTTAAGTGTGTTTGTCAGTCTTTTTTTGTTCTTTTCTTTGTTACTGTTTTGGGTGTGTTATATAGTTTCATCTTTAACAAACCCACAAGTGTACGCTCTGGTGAGGGACTATCCCAGAAGACAATTTCCCTTCTAGAGAGCTTCTCTCACTTTCTCTATACTTTCAAATTTAAACTCTTTCACCACGGTCTTAAAATTATATTAACCAAGGCTACTATTTAATGGTTTGGGTTAAAAAGTACTATTTTTGTCTTCTCCGTCCACATGTTTGTTTGATTTGTAGTGAATATCCTTGACGCTTTAAGGATGTTTACTTTAAAATAATCTGTTATGACAAAAAGAGAACCATAACCACCCCAAAAAAAAGTTCACTTTGCCACTGGCTGCCACTTTTCTTGCATTTTGAATTATTTAGAACACTTAACTTACTGTCAAGGCTATTCCCATCACCTGGTCTAATGTCCCCTACTTTCCTTGCGTCTTCTCCTGTAGCTTCTGCTTAATCTTTCCTTTTCTCTATCCTCCCTCTTTTAGAAAGTACTATCAAATAATCTCTCCCTTTCCTCTGTCCCATCTTTTTCCTCCTCCTTTTACATTCCCTTTCTTCCTTCTTGACCCTTACATCCAATGCCAACAGTCCCTCATGTGCTACTCAACCACCTGAACAGCGAATCAGGTATCAGGAGATCAACCAGCACCTTTAGCTGAGCCTAAGCTCGTCATCTCAACCTCCCGTTCTTCCTGTCCTCACTGTCTGTCCCTCTTTGTCCCTCCCGTCCCAATCACATGCATACCAATGTCTTTTTGTCTGCATCACAGCGTGTAAAGCATGGTAAATGGACACATGTTGTCAATGTTTGTATATGATTATAAGCAGTCTGAGAGAATGTGTTTGTGCACACTGTCCACTACCAACAGATGTCTTATTATATTCTTTTTATGACTCGCATAGAAACATAACTTTACTTTGCATGCCACATTCTGCATTGTCTGAAGTTGACTATTCATTTTGCTGCAATGGTAAAAATGAATTTGAGCTTGATCCTCACCAGAGGATTGTCTTTCCTTCATGGGAGAATAATGACTGCAGTGTCCAAGCAAGGCGGTTGTGTCACCTCAAGATTCAGAGATTTGTTGATGGAGTGCTGCAGGAATAAGTGCTAAACCTGGAAACGAGTTCGCATTATCGTTGTCCCAATGTCAATGGGTCTTTTGAATGGGTTTTTGATTAAATGCCTGAAACGAGGTCTGTGGTTAACGCAAGCTCAATATATTTTCATATATTACAATACACCACTCATGATTTTTTAAGCTTTTACGTGTCTTAAACGGTGGTGGTTAAATGGGACTACAGAGGTTGTTATTGCATGGTCAACTCATCTACTAACTAGTCCGCATTTACAGCCTGGTTGTTTAGAATAGCTCTTGCAAACGATTACAAATCAAATTTTAAAGATTGAAACAGTTGTCGAAAGTTTAGTGGTGGTGACGTTAAAGTCATGCAACTATGAAGTTTGCTAATATAGACCAACTTTAGCTTTACTTCTGCCAATTGTATTTATGGTGTTCATGTTTGTGAAGAATATCTTGATGAACAAAATGTGTAAGAATCATGAACATTTGTTAGTCACTGGCTTTTGGATTATTGCAGAAAATAAGCTCGAGGGAAAAATCCTATTGGATTTGTCAAGGGAGCCAGGGTGATGCTACTTCCGCGTTGGCCTACAAAAATGCACCATCCCTGCAGCACTGTTTAGGCCCGAGTATTAAGAAAAGACTTCGCTCTTAAGCCCCAAGTATACTTCATTTTTGTACACCTATGCTAGCATAGGCGTACAGTTGAACGCATAGCCTTTCAAAGTATACTATATTTGATGTTGTGTGCAAAGGCGGGCGGTTGACAAATGCGCTCTTGAAAGCTTCATCCATGCCCAGTGTCTGCTCTATTTTTTCCTGTAAATTATGACCGATACCAAATATTTTTGAACTCTTTTAAACCAAAGCTGAGCTCTCTTGAGTGATTGTCAATGTGAGCGCCTGTTGTTGTTGCAAAAATCAGGTGGTGCGCGTACTATTTTGATGACACAATTTGTGTCACATGCACTGTACGCTGTCCCTCACGTACGCGTAAAAAGCGAAGTATACTTTGGGCTTTAGGGTAACTATGGCTGAATCCCAATTTTCATACTATTCATCCTGTATAATACACAAATAATATACAAGACGGTTACAAATTGCAGTGCAAAAGTAGTGATAGTAGTATGTCAAAGGGGGCTTTCACACTAGCATTTGGTATGCACCCGGGTTCATTTGACTTTAGAGTTTGGTTTAGTTTGGATAATGAACCCACAAACCATACCCGAGTTCACCTAAAAAGTACTAAAGTACGCAATCGTATTAAATCACTGAAGTGAACCACTATTAATGACATATGTATTGGTGTATTTATTTGTTTACTCACTTGCTTTCCTGACAAGTGTGACTGATGTGCTGCAAGCAGAGAGAATTTATTTCTCATTTCAGTTTGCAGGAATTGACTCCCACGTTGTTTTGAACCTTTGCATTACAGTCGTAACAAATAGATGCATGTGCCATTTTGTGTTGGCGCTTTGGAGACTAATACCTGACAACAGGGTAAACAGCTGCCCACTCTGATGATGCAATTGTATCATGGTTTGGAACCAAAAACTACTGTGTGAACACCAGCGGGGGCAGGGGGAGGTGGGTCAATCGAACTCTGGATCGGACCAAGAATTGAACCAAGTGAAAGCACCCAAATAGTGTTACTTGTGGGCTTTTGAGATATTTCTGTAATGTGTGAATAAAAAAAACTAACATACAACAAGACTAGTTTAGTTTAGTTAATAAACAAAAATAACTTTAATGAGACAGTACTTTTTAGTGAATCAAATAAATGCAGCATGAATAAAGTAAGCAAGTTAACTCTTTCCCTGCCAGCATTTTTGATGATTTTCACTACAATTTCATGGCCCCCAGAATATTTTGTTGTATAAATATCTGAACATGCAATACATCTAAATAAAGAACAGACTACTTTTAAACAAAAATCCGTTTTATTTTAGCTTCAAGCCTTCTTGAATGTAGGTAAGATATATATAAAAAAAAAAGCACCATTTTGAGCAAAAAGCTGAGAAAATTGCATTTTAATCAAATACTACATCTGGATCACATTCAGTACAATGATCAAAGCAAAGATGCAATAGATGGCTTCCATCAGCACTCCCAAAGCTTGCACAGTCCTTTACCACTTCCTGGATTGACATTTCACTCTGTAACATTAGGCAATTTTCATTTATATTACATTTCAATTATTTCAATTATATTGTTGACGATCACATTATTTTTCATATGCATATGAGATCGCTCGTTTCTGTATTCCTCGCCTGTGTTTTTGATCGGGACATTCTAGACTCATTCAGGAGATGCGTAATAGCGCAATAGAGTGTATAACAGTGAAAACAATGTAAATTCTGTGTTTGGCAGGGAAAGAGTTAATGGTTTAAATCGGTCTGAAACACAATATGAAACAAATTCTCTCTCTGTGGCAGTATTTAATTAAATTGCCTTTTATGCATAAAACTCAGAATTTAATTGAATCTGTTTCGAAATCCATTTTGCAGCAAATCTCGGTCAATGGTGTGCATACTTTCAGAAGTATGTGAATTGGGATTCAGCTTACTATTCTCATTAACCATAAACCAAATTGTCATCATATCTCAGTCAGTCCAGCTTTAGTTGAGCAGTCAGCAGTGTGCAGATGTGCAGGAGTCACGTAGTTTGAGGAGACTCATTATTCTCCCTCTCTTGGATCTTCATATGTTTGGATCCGAATGCTAAGAGTGCAAAACTGGCTATCCTGTGAAGCATATGCCCCTCACTCAGGATCGTCCCAACAGTCATGCCTCAGTCAAAACAGCAGCAGCAGCAGCAGCATTAGTGCATACATGTTTTCACCTCCATTCGATTTCTCTCTTCTCTCTCTCAGTGCCCACTGTCAGTATGACCCGATTGGCTCGATCTCGCACTCACTCTGCCTCCAGCATGGGCTCGGCAGACGGCTCACGCAGCCGTGCACATACCAGTTCACAGATGGAGGGTGCCACCGGCGGCCCGGTCCACGACAACCAGAACAGACCGCAAACCATGGAGGTGTCCTGCTAAAGCACCCAGAACCAAGCCACCATTTGACCTGGGATCATCTGCTTGTTGAACCTCTGCACCTCAGGCAGTTTTGTCCACTTTGGGGTTTTGTTTCCACTCCGTCTTTGTCTTTCATTCTTTTTGTTCTCTTGTGGCCAAGGAGCGCTGGTCTAATGAAGGGATACATTGTTTGATGTCTAGTAAACCATGTATTTTACATATTGGAATATTTTTCCACTGCATGCAAGCATACTAATCTTTTGCTCATGTTTTTACCTTGAATTTGATTGGCTTACTACTTTATTACTCCATTCTTTTATATTTGTCATCCATTGGAGATTCATTTCCACTCTCGATATGCTTGTTGTGTATATATTTTGCTGGAGGCTGTTGTATATTGAACATTTGGAGGGTATTCTCGTCTGTAGCGGGAGAGTTTTCGTTCCCTCTCTTGCTCTCTCTAAGGTCTTCCTGCCCCTTGTGTTTACTACAGAGATGACCAAACTACTTAATTTCCTCCTTATTTAATTTTTTCTTCAGTACTTCATTTTCTAGACTGCATTCTGTCTCTTTTAGAGGGCTTCTACTGCTCTCACTGTATGTCATTGGCTATTATGGTTTGATTTTAATTGACAGACTACAAATGGCAGACATTCTAGAATAAAATCTACTGATTAGCATGTCCCTATTTAAAGTGTAAAATAGACATGTATTAGTGTTAATTATGTTAAGATCTTTCTGCAAATGGTTAATTCAGTTTGATTAAATTTAATCAATCTGATTCTGTTTACATGGAGAGTTTTAGACAAGAAACACCTAATAGAAAAGACTTTGTTTAGATTTGCACTTAAGTTCATGTAAATTATTTTTCACAGCCTGTGCTTGGGAGATCAGCTACACCAAAACAAGCCAGTAACTGAAGCTAAGATCTGTAGCTTGTTCAAATAAAAGTTGCATTTACCATATAGGGCATCTAGAGGTATAAAACAGCACGATTCCTCTAAATGCACTGTACAGTAGTAACTGGTAAATGATCTGTATGCTTTTGGCTTAAGATTCTCCATTCCTTCTGTACAGCGGGCTGATGTTCCAATAACCTCTTATTATTTTGACAACTTTGTTCGTTTCTGTAGTTTTATTGTTCTTGGTCTTTATTATTTCAATGGATGGCAATTCCCTGTTGATTGCTAACTGTAACGCTTCCTTGAGTGAGTTTGTGATGATGCGTTGTGCTTTGTCCTCCAAGCATTTAGGGGGCGCTGTACTTCATACTGTCTGCTGAGTATATTGATTTGTACGAATATTGAAATAAAGTAGTTGCACATAAAACTTGTATCTGTCTTTATTTGGCAAGTTGATATTAAGACAAGACACTTCATGAGTAGTGTACTTTTTTTGTATAATAAGATTCTGAAACATTAAGTTTGTATATGCCACATGAGGCATTCTATAGTTAATGGATGGCAATTCCCTGTTGATTGCTAACTGTAACGCTTCCTTGAGTGAGTTTGTGATGATGCGTTGTGCTTTGTCCTCCAAGCATTTAGGGGGCGCTGTACTTCATACTGTCTGCTGAGTATATTGATTTGTACGAATATTGAAATAAAGTAGTTGCACATAAAACTTGTATCTGTCTTTATTTGGCAAGTTGATATTAAGACAAGACACTTCATGAGTAGTGTACTTTTTTTGTATAATAAGATTTCTGAAACATTAAGTTTGTATATGCACATGAGGCATTCTATAGTTGTCTACCATTTGTAGTCTTTCTAGAATAAAATCTACTGATTAGCATGTCCCTATTTAAACTGTACAATAGAAATGTATATTAGTATTAAAGGGTTAGTTCACCCAAAAATTTAAATTAGCCCATAAATTACTCACCCTCAAGTCATCCTAGGTGTATATGACTTTCTTCTTTCAGACGAATCCAGTCGGAGTTATATAAAAAATTGTCTTTGATCTTTCAAGCTGTTTAATGTAGGGCTGATCGATTAATTGCATTTGCGATATCGCGATATGAAAAAACGCGATTTTTCAATCACAGGGGCTGCGATTACACTCGGTCACGTGACACGCGAGAGTAAAGAAGTGTGTTCGACTTGAAGATCGATCGGTGTATGACATCAAAGTACGGCGAGAGAAAGCATAAGGAGACGTCCGCGCTCTCTTATAGCTCTCTCAGTACTTTGATGACACACACCCATCGGTCTAAGCAGCGCTGCTTCAAGTCGAGCGCGGGCCATGAGCAGGAAAAGAAATGAAACAGTAAACAGCCAAAGGATGTAACTTAGAATGGGAGATGGATGGGTTTGTGAAAGCGAAGAGAAAAGCCATAGATGAAGTCGCACAGACCCAGGCAGGTGCTGGTCATTTAAAAGCTAAATGCAGAAAATATGACGAGGCATATCTTGCTCTCGGCTTCACATGCGCAAAGCTGACCTCCATACGTCATCCGCCCGGAACTGCTTCCGTTTACAACAGTGAGCGCAAGCTACATTAAAGTGATTATTACGTTTTGAATATGGATATTTTTCTTACAAAAACGCATCGATTCGCGGAAGGAGGCCTTTGTTCACCCCCCGGAGCCGTGTGAGACACTTTTTTTTTTAATGAATGGTCGCTTTTTATTTAACTTCTTTTGGACTGATGCATGCAACACCCGCTGAGTGGCATTAAACAGCTTGAAAGATTTATATATTTTTAATATAACTCCGACTGGATTTGTCTGACAGAAGAAAGTCATATATACCTAGGATGACTTGAGGGTGAGTAATTTATGGCCTAATTTTCATTTTTGGGTGAACTAACCCTTTAATTGTGTTAAGATCTTTCTGCAAATGGTTAATTCAGTCTGATTGAATTTAATCAATCTGATTCTGTTTACATGGAGAGTTTTAGACCAGAAACCCCTAATAGCAAAGACTTTGCTTAGATTTGCACTTAAGTTCATGTAAATTATTTTTCACAGCCTGTGCTTGGGAGATCAGCTACACCAAAACAAGCCAGTAACTGAAGCTAAGATCTGTAGCTTGTTCAAATAACAGTTGTATTTGCACTAATTTGCTTAAATTTCCAGAACAGAAATCTGAACTTTGGATAAATCAGCAATGTCTTTTTTGTTGACATAGAGTTTTTTACATTGGGGATTTTGGATCTTTTTTCACTCCATAAATCATAAAATACAGTGAGGGAAAAAAGAAAAAAAAAAAGTTAATATGAATATTATTTTTAGGAATAAAGTCTAAAATCCGATGAATCTTATATGAACACACTCCTCTGATTTAAAAAAAAAAAAAAAAAACGTTCTGAATATAAAACTGAAAAGACTTAAATACTGAGGGTGGAAAAAAAACTATTGAAATTGAAATCTACAAATTGGAATTTTCTTTCCAGTTATGGAAAAAGAATGGCCCAAGCCGCAATGCGCCACAGATGTGTGCAGTATAAATAAGGGGTTATCCAAGCATTAATGGCAAGGAAAGCCCCTTAAACTTGAAAGCGACCTTGTATGAGGTGTTTCTTGGAGGTTACAGTACATTAAAGAATGATCATGTGACTTTTACATACACCAGGTGACCTGTAAATGAGGAAAAACTGTTTCCATTGCAGTTTTGCGACATATTCCTTTTTCGAATTGCCTGAAAAACCACCTTATGCGAGCGTAAAAAATTTTTTTGTGCAATATATGGACGTTTTCGTGAAATTTATGTTTGCATTGGCCGTTTTTTCAATTCATAATTTCAATTTGTGCAATTTGAAGGGTAATGGAAACGCAGCTGAGAAAGAAATTTTTCAACTACATCTTCTTTTGTGTTCTGTAGAAGAAAGTCATACTAGTTGTGAAATGTTCAGTTTTGGGTGCAAAAAACAGTCAAAAGAATACTAAATCATGTTTGGGTGCCAATAAAACCTTAACTAATATTATAATTGTACCTCAGGGAAAAACAAAGTATAATGTGACCCAAATCGCTTCAAAGCACTTGTATTCACTGGTATTCAAATGCTCAACATGCAATTCTGTGTACTACCCATCACAGTTTTTCTGTCAACTTTCTGTGAAAGTTTCCGATCACAAGCAAGTTTAAAGGTTGTATTGATTGCATGTGGTCAGAGATGACACATCTGAAAGCTATTTATAGAAACTGTGGCATACACACTTCAAGTACTTTAACACAACATTGACCACAGTAGAAAGGATCAGTCGATAAGAGATTTGTGTCGTCTTTCCATCTGATGTGCAAAATCATTCAACTAGATCAACTCAACGTATATGTTTGTCATTTTCACTTTCCGTACAGATTAGCTGATTTTCTTCTTATCTGAAATTGGCACATGGTGAACTTTGGTAACCTGCTAGGGTTGACAGTCTACTATGACTATAATTAACTCAGTCCATTTGTCATGCGAATTAGCACCGGAACATCTTCAGTGACATCACTTTAACAAACACCGTATTCAAATAAAAATAGCAAACTTTTTATGCATTTGGGCCATTCATTTAAACGACAATGGTGTTTTGGGAGCCTGAAAATGCAAACTTTTGAAAACTGGTTTTAAACTGCAAGTTTCTGCGAATTTGTGAAAAAACGTGTCATCATGTGCATTCATATTACGTGTTCAGTCTATAGGTATGTGCGCAGCTGGGCTGTCAAATAAAAATTTGAATTTGGAATATTCGTCATTTAAAATAAAAATCCACACAAGCCTGCCTTAACGCACACCTAAAATTCGAATGCAACGTTTTTTTGCATTCGAATTTTAGGTGTGCATTAAGGCAGCCTTATCAGTGGCGCACAAGATGTGATGTAAGTGTCATTTGCATTTTAATGTTTTTATTAGCCTATTAGTTGAACACACTAGATGCTGTGCTGCTGCGTTGTTCATTCAAAATATTGCCGAAAAAGAGAACATCAATGCGAAGAAGATCTTGTTTACATCAAAACTGAAACCAAGCCGTTCTCACAGAATGCATATTTTGCGCATTTTCCAGAGGGACATCTATCACCATTGCACTCGCCATGCAAAATTTATGCAAGTTCAACTTTTCAAAAAACATGTCTCGAGACTGGCGGTTTTAAATAAAAAAAAAAGTACTGTGTTATTGGCTTTGGCCCTTTGTATTAAACTATGAATACTTATGTGATGTTTTTATTTGTAATTGTTTTACAAATATTTGGTTTATAAACATTAATTATACACTCTTTTCACACACAGTTATGTTATTTTATTGCTTTGAATAAACGTGCATTAGTAATATTTTGCTCGATGCGCCCTCTGTGGCCTCAGGAGAAAAGCCAAAAGTTTTCCCCCCCTAAACTGAAATTATGGCTTTTAAATTTGAATATTGATAATATTTAAGTACAAAATTTCTAACCGCCCTTTCTAATGGAGCATGCTGCACAACTTCTTGTCCAGGCCCTTGTCATCTCTAGGCTGGACTACTGCAATGCTCTTCTGGCTGGACTTCCATCAAGCACAATTAAACCTCTACAAATGATTCAGAATGCAGCGGCACGACTGGTCTTCAATGAGCCCAAAAGAGCCCATGTTACACCTCTCTTTATCTCCTTGCACTGGCTGCCGGTTGAGGCTCGCATCAAGTTCAAAACATTGATGCTTGCATATAGAACAGCCACAGACTCAGCACCCGCCTACTTCCACTCACTACTACAAATCTACATCCCCTCCAGAAGTCTGAGATCCGCTAGTGAGCGACGCTTCGTGGTTCCATCACAGAGAGGCTCAAAATCACTTTCCAGAACATTCTCGTTCACCGTTCCTGGCTGGTGGAATGATCTTCCCACCCCTATCCGGAATGCTGAATCCCTGACAATTTTCAAGTGACAGCTGAAAACTCATCTCTTTAAACGCTACTTGACTTCATCTTAAAAAAAAAAAAAAAACTTTCTTTTTATTTATTCCTTCCCTTTTCTAGCTTGTACTTATTTGAACAATGCCTAAAACTTGGTATTTCAAGCACTTCCTGTGTCTGTTTGCCTCTTTAAGAAGAATCGCTTTATGTATTCCCCAATTGTAAGTCGCTTTGGATAAAAGCGTCGGCAAAATGACTAAATGTAAATGTAAAAATTCAAATTTAGTTTTTAGCCATTTTGACAGCCCTAGTGCGCAGGTGTGTAGTGTTTCTTTACAGTGACATCGTCATCTAGTGGCCAGGCATGCATAAAAATTGGCACATGGTTCTTAGTCATTTTCACGGATCCATGTGAATGGGGATCGTTTTAACGGCATTGCCGTCTGTACGCAAAAATTTTCAAAAACAAAAAGAAAGGCTTTTCTATTTTTTTTCACAATCATTGTTGTGTAAACGTACCTTAAGTGCCTAAACATGCAAAATTCTGTGAAACAGTGCAAACGGTGCATCTCTATCTCTTTTTTTTTCTGCAGCCAGAGTTTAAAATGTTAATGAGCTGTCATTATTTGCAGCCAGACTTGTTTTGCAGCTATACCAGGCTCTGATCTGATGATTTAGTTTCCATGGCACTTATTGCTATGGCAATTGGTTTTGGTGCATTTGGGAATATGTGAAATTAAAACTAGCACTAGACCATTTCTGAACCTTTCTGAAACCTTTCTGAAATTTCTGAAGCTGCTTCCGTTGGCATCTGTATTACTGCATCAATGAGCCCATGACATCATGACATCTCCACTAACATCTGTTATGTGTTAGTACAGTTTGAGCTTTCAAAACATCTTCTCCAGTCTGTTCTCTCTGTCAGGCATCTGTGCGTCAGCAAGGGAGTGACAGTTAGACCTGTTCGTCACAGGAAACTACAAGTATCTAGTAAATAAAGCTGCCTGCCTCAGTGTGCAATGCTAAAACACTGACACGACCACAGCAGCATCCCGCAGTGACACATCACCTGAAACTGAGCTCAACTTCTCAGCTCCTCAAGAAAACAAGCCTCTGATCTTTACAGAAATCACTCCAAATAGTTTTCTAACTTGGCTATCTGAGTTTTCAGGCTGTTGCACGTTCATAAGCAGATGTGCAGTTAAGGATTGTGCTCACGAATAAGGATCGTCATCATTGCTAGCCTGAGGACCATGAGGTGAGTAAGAGACTTTGACCAAATTTCTCTCTTTAAGGTCTTTTTGCAGAGTGCTGTGAGCTTTTATACATTTCGGGGGGTTATCGAAAGCACCTTGCACAATATTATAATACAAAGCAATGTTTAATGTTCACATGTGAATATAGATTTATAGTAATTAAAATACTATTTTTGGTTGGGATAAAGACTGGCAACAATTTTAACGTTTTTTTAAGGAAAATATTTTAAAATACTGTGTGTTATGTGACTGGTCTAAAAGTATATATGTGTGTAATGTTGAAACAAGGAGCTCTGAACTTCAAAGTCGTAATCTTGAATCTTGAATCAAAGTCAGAATCAGCTTGAAAAGTGTGCGCTTGCATAGGCGCCTTGCTTCAAAGGCATTTCAAAGACATTTTTGTTATGAAATGTGTTTTTTATGATTATTAAAATGTGTTTGGTATGAAACTTTTGAACAACCTTTTTAGCAACAAGTTTATAATTCAGACTTGAGAACTCTTAAAGACGTATTAAATAGCTTAAGCATTGAGAAAAAGACATTCGACGCTCTAGTCGCAACAGGAAGTTAGTAACCTTGCTCTAATCTTTGTCCAAATGTGCCTTATCTCCATACACTGAGAAACAAATGTTGGTGGTGAAACCATTTTGACTCAGAAATTGCAAGTAAATTTCACAAATAATTTCAAAGAAACAGCAAGTAACACTGAATTAAAATTTTGAAGTAGAAGGACTGATATCCTGTAAAATGTACTCCAATAATCTACAACAATCTCTAATAATCTACAAGTTATTTATTTTTTTAAATAAAAGTGCACCCATGAAATATAATGTTAAACATTATTCAGAAATGTCGAATATGTCTTTAAATGGCTGACTTTTAGCTGTCGGTTTGTTAGTTTGCGTGTGATCGTGCCTGTATGTTTTTTGCACCCTCAGATTCCAGATTTTCAAATAGTTGTATCTCAACCAAATATTGTCCTATCCTAACAAAGCATACATCAATGGAAAGCTTATTTATTCAGCTTTCAGATGATGTATAAATCTCAATTTCAAAAAATTTACCCTTATGACTGATTTTGTGGTCCAGGGTCACATATGTAGCACATGTAATCAGTTACACATGTGTTATTTTGGTGCCTGGGGTATGAGGTCTGTAATTTAGACCTGGAGACCCCGATAACCTAGTGAGACCCATCTGTGTTACCAGGTGACCATCTGCTCCATAATATCATATAGCTGTGGGAACAGTGCCACTGCATTACAATATGATATGGAAAAATGCCCCTCGAAGATCACTAATGAATGCTAATAGAACATTAGGCTTAGGACAGTGTTGAAATCAGCGCTGGTGACATCATGTGTGTTTACTGAACTTATTAATAGCAGCAATTAAATTACAGGGTTATTACAATGTAATAAATGGTTATTACGGTGTAATAACATGCAATAAGATTATAGATGTAGAAATTCTAAAAAAAGGTAGATATATGTCTTGATGGTATTTTAGCACATGAAAAAACCATTACGCATAAATGTTCTTGGAAAATATGTAGTTTGTTTTGATCAGACTTATCAAGTTCATCAAACCAGCTGATTTCCTTTAAATGATTTACAGTGATAATTTTTCATATCGACCCTGTGGGAAGGCAATGGAAGATTGCTGAACCTCAGCACTTTACAGTCGCTTCATCAGTCATATAAGAATATGAGTCACATTATATAATGGTTTCACCTAAGCTAGTAATATTTGACCTGTTATTTGCATACTGAATCATTTTAATCTATTGATTTTGTTGTATATGTTTATTATTCAGGCGTACGTGTATTGCTTAAATAACTGCAGCTTGTACTGTTGTGATGTAACTGAGCATGATAGAAAATAGTAGAATGTTCTCCGTGTTTTACCAGATCTATTTTTAGAATGGCCACTCCTTTTTTAACCAAGGTAAATAAGTGCGTGATACTGAAAGTGCGGATGGAAAGTTTTCATCAAAGTACACAAGTGGTTTGTCAGCATCCTTCCTCCTTGCGTTCAAAGTGTGACAAAAGAAAGCCATGGCATGATCAAACTGTACATCAGATTTGATTGTTTTGTTTTTTTACTTTAAAGAAGAACAGAATCAATTCTAAAAAATTCTCACTCTTCTGTTTTTAGATTGTGGTTCCTATCAGCACTGTGTGCCTGAAAACTCCAGAGCAGTCGGCCATGGGTAGTCGGCCCAGTAAAGACCGGCGTGGATCCAGCGCACATGCTGTTCTCTTGGACACGGAGGAAAGCACCATGGGTGAGTTCAGCACTTTATATATGCACGAGGTGATTTTAGAAATGCAGCACTAAATGTAAATAAGTCTAATAGTGAAGCTCATTCAGATGTGCGTATGGATTCACTTGCAATGTTTTATTGACTGTTGCAACTGTAGCATTTAGTGGTGCTTTACTAGTGCTCATACTTAAGGGTAAGAATTTAATCTGAATGATAAACTGTAAAAAACAGACTGTAAAAAAATTACAGCTGAGTTTGCCAGAATTTCACTGTAAAAAATATGACTTAGGTATTATTATTAGTTCTTAGGTATTACAGAATAGCAGCTGTATATTTTATGAACTGATAAAATATTAATACATCAATTAAATCACTTGAACTACTAAAATCTGGTTTGTACATTACTGATAACCACCATAATAATACTCGTACAGTATATAGACGTGCACAGGGTCATACACATGATAAAAGATCAAATGTAGGAACCAGTGCTATATCAATAAAATATTTGATTTATAACAGTGTTGTAAACTGAAACCATAAAAAAATCCATTACTTGGAAAGAAATACACATTTTAATTTGGTTTATGTGCTAAAATAACTAAAACTAAATAATTAAACTTAATAAAAACTATATAGACATTAAAAAAAAAAAACATTTAATTACTTTTACTTTGAACTCAAATTAAAATGCAAAAATTAAATCTAATTCAAAGACTTTTGGAAAAGCCATTTAATTGTTTTCCACCATCAATTGTAAGGTGGCTCATATTTTAACTTACAAAAAACTTATTTTATAATATACTGTTAAATTATGTGCATTAAAGCTAAATTAAATGGTAAATCATACTTTTTTTACATTTTAAAATTGCACATAACCATACGTTTTAAAATTGCGCACATAATTTTCACTATAAATGTTAAGACAACTTTTTTTTATTACATTTTTAATCATGTGGCTTGTTGGGGAGCTCTCTTTCTATATTATACTATGCTAAAGCAGCTGGACTAAAGGTGTTGTTTTGATCTGTGTGCAGACAGCGGTAGATTCGTGGTGGTGTCCCTGTACGACTATCCATCCAGAGGTCCAGGTGACTGCACAATCAGAGTGGGAGAGAGGCTCAACATTTTGTCAGAGTAAGTGTACTACTGTTGCACCGTGGCCCCTCATCATAGCCTGATCGGGCTGATTACCTGATGATATAATGTGTGTTACAGTGAGGGAGAGTGGTGGAAAGTCAGTTCATCAGCCACAGGAAATGAGAGCTACATCCCCAGCAATTACACCGCCAAAGTGTACAACAGGTGAGCTGAACTCACACACTTTGAAAATCGCCTTTCTATTGGTTTAGAGTATACGTGCAGGACATCATGACATCACACCCACGGTCAGGTGGTCTGGTGAAGTGTGTTCCATAAGTGACATCATCGTTGTTCCTCCAGAGGCGGTGATGATGACAGTTTTAGTTTCTGTAGAGTGGGCTCAGCTGGGTACAGTATGATCTGATTATCAGTTTGGAGACGTACTGTACCCACATTGACCCTGCTGATCACTCACTCATCACATGATGCTCTGACTCTACCTACTACTTTTCCCTCAGCTCTGTCACTCATCTGTGTGTGTGTGTGTGTGTGTGTGTGTTCGTGCAGGTGGCAGTTTGTGGGTCTCAGCAAACAGAAAGCAGAGGAACTGCTGATGCTCCCTCATAATCACGCCGGATCCTTCCTTATAAGAGAGAGCGAGACCTACCCAGGTACCTGTGTGCTAATGCTAGTTACATTACTAGCATTATTGTTTTTCTACGATTTGCTAAGCCACTTACCACTATCACAGCTATCTGCAACAAACGATTATTATGATAATTGATTAATCTAATGATCATTAGAACTATTAATCGACTAATCGTTGATTTTGGTAACACTTAAGTATAGGGAACAATTCTCAATGTTAAAGGGTTAGTTCACCCAAAAACGAAAATTTGCCCATAAATTACTCACCCTCAAGTCATCCTAGGTGTATATGACTTTCTTCTTTCAGACGAATCCAGTCGGAGTTATATTAAAACTTGTCTTTGATCTTTCAAGCTTTCTCGCCACTCAGCGGGTGTTGCATGCATCAGTCCAAAAGAAGCTAAATAAAAAGCGCCCATCCATAAAAAATGTCTCACACGGCTCTGGGGGGTGAACAAAGGCCTCCTGTAGCGAATCTATGCGTTTTTGTAAGAAAAATATCCATATTCAAAACGTAATAATCACTTGAATCTAGCTTGCGCTCACTGTTGTAAACGGAAGCAGTTCCGGGCGGATGATGTATGAGGTCGGCGTCAAACTGCTTTTTACCCCTGACTGAAAAGTGAAAAATACTTTGTTGTGATTGCAAGGCCTTTAGACATGACAGCATTTTTTGTTCGGCTACTGGTTTAGCTTCGTTTACACGTCTCATAAGTGCAGTGTCTTCTTCTATTGGATTGCATGCAGGAGGGCTACAGCGCCACACTGGTCAAACAACGTTATTGCAGGCCCTTAAAATACATCATATGAGATCAAATGACTATTTAACAACAAAAATATTTGTCGAAAAAATTATGACAATTTTTTTGTCAGCGTTATTAATATCGACTAATCGTTTCAGCCCTACTTGACAACTGCACAGCAATGTTCTAGCAATCACATAACAGCATTTCAAAAACCTAAATAACTGCATGGCAACACCCAGGAAACTACCCAGAACTACATAAGATGTCATATCCAGTTTGTATTAATGTATATGTTTTTTTTTTTTTTACTCAGGTAGCCACACTCTGTCAGTGCGTAGGAGCAGCTCGCATGAATGCGCTTCTGTCAAACACTACCGTATCAGCTGCATCGAGAACGGCTGGGTCTACATCTCTCCTGGACTCACCAGTTATATTAAAATTTGTCTTTGATCTTTCAAGCTGTTTCATGCCACTCAGCGGGTGTTGCATGCATCAGTCCAAAAGAAGCTAAATAAAAAGCGCCCATCCATAAAAAATGTCTCACACGGCTCTGGGGGGTGAACAAAGGCCTCCTGTAGCGAATCTATGCGTTTTTGTAAGAAAAATATCCATATTCAAAACGTAATAATCACTTGAATCTAGCTTGCGCTCACTGTTGTAAACGGAAGCAGTTCCGGGCGGATGATGTATGAGGTCGGCGTCAAACTGCTTTTTACCCCTGACTGAAAAGTGAAAAATACTTTGTTGTGATTGCAAGGCCTTTAGACATGACAGCATTTTTTGTTCGGCTACTGGTTTAGCTTCGTTTACACGTCTCATAAGTGCAGTGTCTTCTTCTATTGGATTGCATGCAGGAGGGCTACAGCGCCACACTGGTCAAACAACGTTATTGCAGGCCCTTAAAATACATCATATGAGATCAAATGACTATTTAACAACAAAAATATTTGTCAAAAATTATGAAAATTTTTTTGTCAGCGTTATTAATATCGACTAATCGTTTCAGCCCTACTTGACAACTGCACAGCAATGTTCTAGCAATCACATAACAGCATTTCAAAAACCTAAATAACTGCATGGCAACACCCAGGAAACTACCCAGAACTACATAAGATGTCATATCCAGTTTGTATTAATGTATATGTGTTTTTTTTTTTTTACTCAGGTAGCCACACTCTGTCAGTGCGTAGGAGCAGCTCGCATGAATGCGCTTCTGTCAAACACTACCGTATCAGCTGCATCGAGAACGGCTGGGTCTACATCTCTCCTGGACTCACCTTCAGGACCCTCTCAGACCTGGTTGCACACTATTCAGGTACACACACACACACACATACAGCCAGTAACTCATTACTGGCACCCAGTGATTGTATGTGATGTTGCTGGGTTTGATACTAATGACATACATGATACTGACTAATAGTTTTGAGGAAATGTTTAAATCATGTACTCACACGAGAGGTGGACTCCAGTCATGCCAGTGCCTATAAAAAACTGTTTTATTCTAGATCATTTTCAGTGGTGGAATAAATTGTGGGGAACAAAAAAATAATTGCTGTGAATAGGGTAATTCTACAGCTAACAAACTTTATGCTCTATCCAGTGTCAGCAGTCAAAGATCACTGGTGTATCATCAGAAACCAAACAAAAAAAGATGATTATGTAGTGCGCTGTTACGTAAATAGTACTGGCAACCACCCAAAACTCATTAGCTACCACACAGCAACATGCTAAAATAAACATATTTTGGCTGAACGTGCAGAAATGAGTGCAAGTGTTGTGGGCGGAGTTTAAATGTGAACTGTCCCTCAGAAGTATCGGACGGGCTGTGCTGTACTCTGGGGGAGCCATGCTACATCATTGGATCCAACAACGTTCCTGTGGTAACCGGCCCGCCTCCGGTTGCCGTGAAGAGGCCTACTATAAACTGGAAAGATGTGGACAGGTGCGTCAAATGCATCCAGTCACAAAATGAAGTGACTGTCAACAGATCACCCAAAATTAAAATTCGCTCATCATGTTCCAAACCTGTACGAGTTTTTTTCCCATCTGTTTAACACAAAGATACTTTGAAGAATGTTGGTAACCAAACAGTTGCTGGTAGCCATTGACTTCCGTTATATTTTGTTCCATACTATGGAAGTCATTGGCTACCATCAAATGTTTAGTTACATTCTTCAAAATATCTTTTGTGTTCGACAGAAGAAAGAAATTCATACAGGTTTGGAACAACTTGAGGGTGAGAAAATAATGACAGATTTTACATTTTTGGTGAACTCTCTCTTTAATGACACACTAGTAATATCGTCTTTTCAAAAACTAGTAGAGCAGTTTCTAAACGAGTTTTCTTCGCAGCTCCATGATCTTCGGGCAGAGAAAAGACGGTGCAGAGGACTCCATAGTGAGCGAAGGCCTGAAGGAGGCCATTAACTCGTACCTCTACATGACGGAGGAATGTGAGGACTGCTCTCAGCTCTGGGACACATGATTGGAAGACTGACGTGAAACTTGAATGACTTTGTACTCTTGATGCCGTGATATGGGATAAAACACTTTACAGAAACCTAGAAACTCATTTTTCGTGACCCAGACGCGGGAAATTAACCAAAAACGCATCTAAGCGTCTTTTTTCATTCGTGAATTTCTGCGTAAAAACTGTTCAAGTACGAATGCGGCGTCGGATGAAGTTCGCGGACACGCGCACTGACTCATTGCTGTTCTTCCAGAGTGGGTGCTGGAGACAAAGATGTCAGTTTCCTGTGTGGACGCGCTCCTGGTGGACATGAAAGAGAAAACGACTGAAGGAAAGAACGACAGAGGGGTGTGTGAGTGGGAGGGGGAACACAGCTGGGTGGCGTACGCATCCATTTCCACTCCACTCACACTTTCTGGAACTTTATCAGTGTCGTGCTTATTACAAATGTGATCACAATCAGAGAATGAAAGAAGAATATTAATGGTACCAGAGTTTGATGTCATTTTTTGTTGAAAATGCCGAACAAAATACGTATTTATGACTTAGAACATAAATGTTGTGTAACTTTGTAAATGTATACTGTTGCTTAAAGAGATAAAGACCCGAAATGAAAACGGTCATTCCAAACCTGTTCGAGTTTCTTCTGTGGAACACAAAAGATGATCTTGTGAAGAAAGTTGATAACCAAACAGTTTCAGTTCCCATTGACTTTAATTGTATGGTTAAAAAAAGTCAATGGGAATCGCAATAGTTTGGTTATCAACATTCTTTAAAAGCTCTTCTTTTGTGTTCAAAGTCATACAGGTATGGAGCAACATTAAGGTGAGAAAAATCACAATTATTATTTTTGGGTTAACTGTCCCTTGTGACTTATGGACATCAGTTATGTTCTTTTAAATAAACTCGAGAGAAAAAACAAGATCATCTTTGTATTTGTAGAAGCTGACAAAAGCATCTTGATTGAGGCGTTTCCTGTCTTTGCACCTATTGTTTAGAAAAGAACCACAGTCTTGAGCAGCAGGAAGCGAAGGGTTGCATGTGGTCTGCTCTCAGTGTGCAGACGGAATAGTTATACCTGTTATGTTCTTAAGCAACCTTAGTGTAGTACTGAGTCTCGAAAATAAATGACTTTAGATATTAAAAACGAGAGTTGATTTGAGAAGTTCAAGGATTTCTATCCGTTACATCAAACCACAGTTTCTCCTCCACGCAACTTTGAACTAAAGATTTCCATTTGATATAATCTTGCCAGGCTGCATGTTTCTCTACACATGAAGTGAATGACTGGGAGAGTAATTTGTTTGATGATGTTACTTTGCAGTGCCATCCAGAGGCTGTGGTATGTACTGCAGGAAAACAAATACTATAAAGTGGCAATGAAAGTCTTTAGACACGAATGTCATTAAGATAAATTATTAAACCAAGAAATGTTTCAAAGAAAGTTGGCACAAGCACACTTTAATGTCTCAAAAAGTGTTTTAGGTTTGTTATAAAAACTTTGTTAAATGAAAGCATGAAATCAACAGATCCGCGGAAGAAACAACCTTTGCGGCCCTTTCGCGCGTCATGACTCAAATATCACAAATACAGCTCTTATGGGTCTATAAAAGAAAGCATGCCTCAACAGGAAAACATAGGCGACTGTCAGTAAAAGGGCCAACTTATTAAAAATACTTTTAATTTGAAGTTTAGCTTACCTGTCGAGAAGAAACGCTGCAAGTTCATCGCATCAATTGAAACGAAAACATTGTCAAATTCCACCATTTTGCAAAAACACTGCCAATGTTTAACCTTGTTTTCCCCCGATGTCTGTCTATTTTGTCAAGTCTTTGCATTTTGGCTTTAGCTTCTGTAACAAAATCTTTTTCTTTTTCCACACCGGCTAAACGCAATCTGGCTTAGCTAGCTACATTAGCCACACCCCAGACGCTCGCGATTGGCTGCGCCGAGGTCGAACCCTGCCACAGATCACTTCAATTATTGATCGCCATCAAGATGTGAAGAGAATTTCTACCAGTATAACAAAAAATATTTCTGGAAACAAAATGCCTTCCCTACCTTTAATTTTGCAGAGAGAAAAAAATCCTAAACATCAAAGCTTCAAGTAAAAACGTAAGGCTTTAATGAAAGACGAGAGAAAAATGTTTTTAAAATCTCATTTTAATGACGGATCAAACACCACAAATTAATGTGTACAAGCACAATTCTGTACTGAAACAGTCATGACAAATAATTCAGTCTGCAAAAAAATATCAATGTTACAGAGAACGCTTTTAAAAAGGAAAACACAAATAGGCGAAGGTCAGTCATCAGTTGAAGACTTTATCTCTTGGGCCAGTTGTGACAAAACCCTCTGCAAACAGAAGTAAACCCATCATACAAATTTGTTTTTTGTTTTTTTATCCAGCAATGATTTATTTCTTGAGTCTAGCTGTGTGTGTGTGTGTTACCGGTCAGATTTGGCAGGGACATAAGACATGCTCCTGCCTCCCACAGCGTTTTTCTTCTGTCCTTTTTTCTGAGAATCAAAGTCGACAAAAATTCAGATCTTGCACAGCTAAATCAATCCAAGCTGAGATTTGTGTGACAGTGAATGCTTGTAGACTGAAAACAGGTTAATACCTTCTGCTTGGGTCCATGTGCTTGTCTGTTTGGATCAAACTGTGAACTCTCTTTTGATTTGCCTGTGTGGATAAAATACAAGCAATGAAGACAATGCACTGAACCAATAGGAAAAATACATATGAAAAATGAAGGCAGATGTCTTACCATCAAATATTTTCAAATTTGACTGGCTGTAGTCAAAAGGTTTAAAGTCTTGTTCGGGAACTTCAGGTTCTTGAACTTTTTTCTGTTTCTTTTTTTTCTGAGCAGGTTTTGTCGACTGATCAGCCTCACTTTCAGTCTTTGAGACTTTCATTTTTGGTTTAAGACTCTCTTCACCAGCATCACTGGCGGCTCTCTCTCTTTTCTGTCCAGCCTGCTTTGCTTCCTAAGAACACAAAATCAACAAAACCTGTTGGTGTAAAACGAAGAAAAGCAAATACAGCTTGTAAAGTTGGTGAGCTGAAGCTTCCTCACCGCTACTTGCTGCCGGACAGTGTGAACGTTTTGCAGCGACTCCTGGTAGCTCAGTTTGGCTTTCTTTCGCTCCTCTGAAAGACAAACACAGACATTTATGCACAAATAAATCATCTCAAAGTTAGTGTATTAAAACATCGGACTACGCAGGGTTTCTATAAAGCTGCGGTGTTGTTTGTACCTTGAGCTTTCTTGGCCTGTTCTTTAGCCTGCCGTTTCTCCTGCGCCTCCTTCTGCTGCTGCTCAACACTCTGTAATTTCCACCGGTTATGAATCTGTTTTAAACAGAACAAAATTAGTCAATATAAGCCAGTAGTCAACACAACCTGAACCCCCTCACTGCATCGAGAATAATTCTGGAGTATTTGCGACTCCCTCAATTCAAAACTGAAATGAATTGATAGGTGCCTTCATATTTCCACCCTTAACACCCCATATTTATATGATTTTCTGCACATTTGTCTACACCTGTTGTCAGTTGTATTGTCCATTGCAACATCTATCTGTCCGTCAAGATTAAACATGAAGAAAGTATGTCATAAAGGAGTAAGTGTTTAAAACCATTAAAACAGGAGACATTGTTTTGCTATAAGAAAAAGCAAAAAAAAAAAACTATACATAAACGCATACTAAAATTACACAATAAATAGTACAGAACAAAACAATAAAGAAAAATATATAATTTGATTATTTATTTTATGCAATATTTATTTACTTAAACTGTAAATAAAACAGTAAATAAACTGTAACAAACAGTAAATA
>NW_015659717.1:349900-352596 GCF_001515625.1 Sinocyclocheilus rhinocerous | reverse complement strand
CACACACACACACACACACATATACATACATATATATATATATATAAAATTATTATTATTAATATTATATAGGACCTAAATATATTAAATATAAATTATATTTATTACAGTTTAATATAATAATTATTTAGCATAATTTATAACAAAGAGTGAAAAATTTAAGGGGGTCTGAATACTTTCCGTACCCACTGTATATATATATATACATAAAGAGGAAAAAAAGAAACTATACCTCATAAATCTTTGAAGAAGGGTCATACTTGGCATTCTTGGAAATGTGAATATCCTTCGATGGTAAATACTGAAAACGAGTTTTGAAATGTCATTGAATAAGTACACAATACAACTTGACAAAAGGCATGAACTAAACTGAAGTACTGTACCATTCTGAAAGGGTTCTCAAAGGACCCCATGATGCTGTGAGCTTTTTGTTGTGCCACAGTCAGATGAGCGGGAGCTGCTGCTGCCTCCTCCTCAAATACAAATGACAAAAAAAACATCCTCAACTCACAAAACAAACTGATGAGTAAGACCATTAACAATTACAAACGTTTAAACATTTTACAAAATCAACTTCAAACTTCTGCTAGACTTTACAATACATGCGGACCCTCCTGAACATGCTAAATGAGAGACGCGTAGACAGGTTTCTCTGAATTTCTTTTAAAAACGTCCTACCGCAAAGAGGCTGATTTTTGCTGAAGCGATCACGCCGTGCAAGGATTTTTCCTCTTGGTTCACGCTTTCATCCTCCTCCTCTGAAAACAAAACTCCCGGTTTGGTTGGAGTTTCTAAATATATATGTGGAGAAAAATGTCAATTGGTGGTTTTAAAATAACACAAAGGCAAATCATGAGGTCTTCATAATATCTAGACCTACCAAAAGAGGAGAGGTCCAGGAAATCACTTTCAGACGAGCGGGAGGTGTCGTGCGGTCCGAATAAAGTCGTCTGTGGCTAGAAGACAACAGCAAGAGGGGCAATTAGAAATAAACACAACAATATAGCTTCTTCTACCAGTTTGGATCCACCGAAAAATGCTGAACATCTGTCAACACACCTTTCTTTTAGGGGTCATCGATTTCCTCTTTTCAGCAAGTACCTCTGCCTAAAAAGAGAGAACATTCAAATTCATAGACTAGAATTTCATATTACAAATTGAAGTGAAACAAGAAGCAGAGTCTATGAGCTAAATAGTGTTTGTCTGAGCGCACACCTTGAGTAAAGGGGTCTCTCGAGCCTGTTTGATAAGCTGATGAAGCTCATTGATCTGCTGGCGCACTAGTGGTGGAGTGGGGTTACAGCACGCGATGATGCCCTGAGGCTCCCTAGAGTGAGCAACACGTACGTTTATACAGCCTTCAAAAGAATAAAACATTTAAATAATAGAAAAAAAGTATTTCAAATGCACTAGTCCACTCAAACTAAACTGAAGTTTGAAATGGCTTGTTTAGAAATCACCAAGGTTTTGATGCCAGACACCACGCATGTCTACATTTCAACATCTTTTCAGTAATTTGGCCCATTCTAATAAATGACTATTGTGGAGGTTAGCCAGTCATAACACAGGTCATTCACACGCACACACACACACACACTACTGTTCAAAACTTGGGGTTGGTAAGATTTTTTGAAAGATGTCTCAAACCAAGGAAAAGTTAAGAAAGTTGAAAATGCTCACAAAAACCAAAATTGCAAAGTTGCGAAAAAAGAAAAAACCCACACCCTCACAAGTGGGCAACTTTAAATGAAAATGTATCGATTAAATTTAAGATCCCCCCCCCCTAAACTTACTTTGGAAGCTCCTCAGCGATCTTCATCATCATGTGGTTTGGTAAGATATATCTGTAGAGAAACAACACATTCATGAATCACAACAACTACACAGGAACTAGTAATCTGTCAACGGACACATGCATAGAGTCGGTTTGGAGCATTACCCAGTGCTCTCATCTCCCTCTCGAGCCAGTTTATCTCTCCAGGCGTACAGCAGTCTGAAGGCCGCCTGCTGCTGTGTGTTGAAGTTCTTTTTCTGCTTGTGGTACAGCTCCATGTACGAGTCCTCCGTAAAAATAGGCTTCACATATTTCTAAAGAGAAAGACGAGATGGATGTCAAAATATTCAGAACTTCATTTGAAACATTGAATCACTAGATTGAGCTGGTTCCTTTAATTGATTCAGTTGAACTGATTCAAAGTCATAACCACAACAAAATAAACACATCGTTTTATATTTTCTGTGCATTTGGGGTGTTTAATTAATTAGTTTAATTTAATTAATTTTCTCTGCTAATGTCTCCACTGCTAAAAGGACATACTATCATAAAATTAACAATTTGTCTAACTCTCACATGCTCTTTAAAACATTTCCTCCCTCCTTTGTCGTCCTCCTCCCCCTCTTGCATCAACTCTAACAGCTGACGACTTTGCCACGTTCTTCATTAATAAAATTAAAACCATCAGTGCACAATTTTCCACACCACAAACTGTCAAACACATCTTACCAGCAAACATGCACTCATTCACATCCTTCTCTTCACTCTCTGAGGCAGAAGTCTCCAAACTCACCCTTTCTAATCATCTCACTACTTGTCCACTTGATCCTATTCCATCTCATCTCCTTCAAGCCATTTCTCCTGCAGTTGTACCTGCACTCACTCACATCATTAACACATCCCTTCACACTGGTGTTTTTCC
>NW_015659717.1:324533-349600 GCF_001515625.1 Sinocyclocheilus rhinocerous | reverse complement strand
TGCTGATGACACTCAACTCTACCTCTCATTCCATCCTGATGATCCGACGATAGCTGCTCGCATCTCAGCTTGTCTAACAGACATTTCTTGCTGGATGAAGGACCATCACCTTCAACTCAACCTTGCCAAGACAGAACTGCTTGTGGTTCCATCAAACCCATCGTTTCATCACAATTTCACCATCGAGTTAGGCACATTAACCATAACTCCTTCAAAAACAGCCAGAAACCTTGGAGTTATGATTGATGATCAGCTGACTTTCTCAGACCACATTGCTAAAACTGTCCGGTCCTGCAGATTTGCTTTATTCAACATCAAGAAGATCAGGCCCTTTCTTTCGGAACATGCTTCACAACTCCTTGTTCAAGCTCTTGTTCTGTCCAGGCTGGACTATTGTAATGCTCTCTTGGCAGGTCTTTCAGCAGTTCTATCAAACCTTTACAATTAATCCAGAATGTGGCTGCAAGATTATTTTTTTAATGAGCCGAAAAGCTCATTCACATTCACAAATGCACGTCACACCTCTGTTTATCAATTTGCACTGGCTACCAATAGCTGCTCGCATAAAATTCAAGGCAATGTTTGCCTACAAAACCACCACTGGCTCTGCAACCCTTTACCTTTTATTACTTCATTACTTATTTCATTACTTCAGACTTATGTGCCCTCTAGAAGCTTGCGTTCTGCAAGTGAACGGCGCATAATTGTGCCATCCCAAAGAGGCACAAAATCACTTTCACAGACTTTTACATTAAATCCTTTTACACTTGCACTCTATATATTTATTAACTGCTTGTTTTCTTAAAAAAGGCCTCTAACACTAGTTTGCTCTATTCTTTTTCTATTCTATACGTTTTATTTTTATTATATAATTTTAAAAAAAAGACCTTGCTACGTGTGCTGTGTTAGGCTAACTGAGACTTATATCACTTGCGTATCATTTCTCTTTTGTTGATCTTGATTGCTTCCATTGTCCTCATTTGTAAGTCGCTTTGGATAAAAGTGTCTGCTAAATGACTAACTGTAAATGTAATTGTAATTAGTTGGTATGAAGAAACCAGTCCATACCTTGAGGGAGAGGTCTCTGCTTTTATCCCAGACTTGCTGAATGAGGGTGGGTTGGCCGTTGCCCATATCATACAGGTCAGCCCGGACTCGATCGTACACATACAGCAGATAGTGAGTGTCAGCCTGAGCGTACTTTAACATCTCATCCGGCAACGGTCTACAGACACACAACACACACTAGTATTACCACAATGACTGTTACAGCTATCAGACAAATGGGTCTTGAGTTCATTTTTGTCTTACATAATGAGATTAGATCAATGAGGAATGAATGTCTGTGCTAAATGTATTGAGCGCTGGGATTACCGTATCCTCCAGTCTGCCAGCTGGTAGCGTTTATCAGAGTTCACATTGCAGTAGACTTTCAGGAGATGGTCAAGGGAGTTTCGGCCGAGGTTTAGGCAACGCGCAGCATGATGGGTGTCGAACATGTTGACCACATAAAGACCAAAGTCCTTTTGTAGCCACTCGATGTCAGAGTCAGCACCGTGAAACACCTGCAGGAACAACACGTGATGCATGCAACAAACAACATGAACCACAGTAATCATCAAATGGCATTCACAGCACATTTAATATCCATAATGTAACATTTTTATTAATGAAAATGAACCTTCAGCTGGACTTGAAAATGTAAGGTGGGACATTAATTTGTTTGATGGATGAAGCTTGTTGGGCTATGATATGTTTTGTTTTGTTTTCTTTACCACACATCCAGCCTTAGTTACATCAGCACAAGTCATTTTGGAGGTGAATGATTTATTACACATAAGGGATTATTAGTAAAAAGAGCAAATTTAATTTTAGGCAACCGCCAAAATTCAGCCTACAGCTACAGTATTATTTTAAGAACTACAGTATTATTTTATATCTTGCATAAACGCATAAACCCGTGTTGTTTTAATAATTGTGATACTAATATAGCTTTTTTTTTTTTGATTTTTAATTTGTATTTTAATTTTAGTTAGTTTTAGTAATTTTGTTTTGTTTTTCAATTTTTTACATTTATTTTTCATTTTTTAACTTTTTTTTAATATGTCAATATAGTTTTTCATTTTTATTTCAGTTTTACCTAGTTATTTTAGTACATTAATTTAATCTAAATGAAAATGAGTAATGCTACCTGGCAACTAAAAAATAAAAAAAGTTGTAAGTGTCTGTGTGTACGTGCGTGCGCATGTATGTATGTATGTATATGTATATATATATATATATATTAGGGGTGTAACGGTTCACAAAATTCACGGTTTGGTTTGATACGACACAGTGGTGTCACGGTTTGGTTTGGTTGGGGGGGTAATTGGTTACGTCGCAATGTTGGAAATATTTCTGTTTTAAACCATGAAGGCAAGCCAATGGATATCGCACAAGCAATGTGTAAACTTTGTGCAAGAGTTATGCCGGTGAACGTCTTAATCTCAGTCAATTCACTATAAGCAGAAAGTGAAAGTAAAAACGGAATGACGGAGCTTTCTGCATCTGACGCCGCATATTCTCTCAGAGACAACGAGAAAACTTCAACATATGCTGATAACGGTAGAGCAGTTAATGTTTATTTCACTTTAAGCATCAAAAATATTTTTATGGTTTATTTTAGTTTCATTCACACACACACAAATCTAAGTGGGTAAATCTATTAGAGGAGCATAGTATTAAAGTCAATCACCTTCACGATGGCAGGGTCGGTGAAAGTCTCGTTCAAGATATACATTTCACTGCGCAGCTCCAGCGTGTCGATGATGAAATCCTCCTCTCGTGTTGATATCTGCATCAGACACGTGATTCCCAGAAAGCTTCTGTAGGAATGATGCTGTAAACAGAGAATTTGTACGAATTAAACACCTAAAGTGATACACGACTAAACAGCATCATGAAAACCTGAAGCAGTCATACCTCCAGGTCCACAGCGAACTCAGACATCTTGGCTAACTTCTCATTCAACGCAACAAGGTCATCTAAAGTGTTGATAAATTGACAAGTGGACTCGGCAAGAGATTTATACATCTAAAACACAAAGAAAATATATCAATGATTGAAAACACTCATCACAGTTCCTGAAAAGAAGACAGGATGATTACGACATTTACCTGGACATCAGGTTTACACTTCAGACTCTCTGGCATGACCAGATGATCCAATTCATATTGATAAGGGTGAGAAAACCTGGGAAACAGCATTACAATCCATTTAAAACAAGACTAATATTAAACACGGATGTAAAATAACTAACAAACACACAATGGACCTCTTTAAACAGAACGAATCACATAAATCTGGTCTTACATGTCGTCCACATGCTCTTTTGTTCTCTGCTGATGGATAAAATCAGCCAATGCAGCAGGAACATCCAAATCCTCCGGTCTCTCCTTACGAATGTGTTTGTTGGCAAAATCTAGTTATACATTTGATTACAATTTAGTATTTGAACACATTACTATTTTTTAAATGGAATTATTATTTAATATTAAAATTATTTGAACTACCATTAAATTACATTGAAATTTATTTTTAATGTATATTATTTATCTTTTAAAAATTATATTAGTATTAAACATTACTATTTTTAATTAAATTACTATTTAACATAAAAACGATTTCAACTCATTTGAATAACATTAAAACTATTTTTGTTATTTCTATATTTTTTTTTCAGTGCTGGGCAACGATTAATGTTGATCGCATCCAAAATAAAAGTTTTTGTTTATATAATGGGTGTACTGTGTATATTTATTATGTATATATTGAAATTTATTTTTAATGTATATTATTTATCTTTTTAAAATTATATTAGTATTAAACATTACTATTTTTAATTAAATTACTATTTAACATAAAAACGATTTCAACTCATTTGAATAACATTTTTGTTATTTCTATATTTTTTTTTCAGTGCTGGGCAACGATTAATGTTGATCGCATCCAAAATAAAAGTTTTTGTTTATATAATGGGTGTACTGTGTATATTTATTATGTATATATAAAGACAGACACATGCAGTATATATTTTGAAACTATTTACATGTATATACATGTATATATTTACATTCATATAATTTATATTACATATAAATATATTTAATATATAAACATAGCATTTTTCTTAAATATACACATGCACGTGTGTGTATTTATATATACACAGGACACATACATATATTATGTAAACTAAAAAAATTTATTATGGATGCGATTAATCGTGATTAATTGTTACCCTGCACTATTTTTATATATATATATATATATAATTGCCTGGACCTCCAGATACTGTACTTCTACTAAATGTTAGCAATATAAATATTAGCAATAGTGCTGTCAAATGATTAATCGCATCCGTGATTAATCACATCCAAAATAAAAGTGTGTTTACATAATATATGTATGTGTACTGTGCTTATTTATTATGTATATATAAATACACACACATACAGTATATATTTTGAACATATTTACATGTTTACACATTTATATATTCATATTCTTATATTTTATATTATATATAAATATATTTCATATATAAACATAGCATATTTTTCTTAAATATACACATGCATGTGTTTGTGTGTATTTATATATACATAATAAATATACACAGTATACACACATATATTATTAAAACAACAACTTTTATTTTGGATGCGATTAATCGTTTGACAGCACTAATTACAAAGGCTGTGAAAATTTGAAAAAAAATGATGTCAGTCACCGAGGGTTTCTTAACACACTCACATGATGGCAGAGGTTTAACTGCATTGGGTTTGCTGAAAATTTTGGAGACAAACGGAGTGTTGCTGTTATCCACTTTCTCCTTGAACTTGAGCTGTGGCCGCTGAATGTTTTTAGCGTGTAGAAGGTGAAAGGTCTCCTCCCTGCGCTCTCCTCCCTGCAGGAGAAGAAAAGCTGCCATCATGCCAGAACCGGTTCCTCAGTGACCAGCCAGACTTTATCAAAAGATGTGATCAAGTTAAACTAATCTCTCTCCAACAAGGATGAGCTGAGAAACTAACCCTGCGATTCCAGCTGGACACGACGATCTTTGGCGGCTGATATCCTGCAGGCATCACCGGCTGCTGGGTGCGACTCACACCAGAGGCCTCGTCCAGGAGGATGCCCTGAACACAGATCACACTGCATTTAGAAATGTCACACATGTGACAGGACAGAAGACAGACTTGCAGCGCGAGACTAGAAGAATTTTGTAATTCCTACAGGCACAACAAAATGACTTCATATGGTGTTGACTAAAAGCCTGCCCACACCAAGAATGATAACTATACTGAAAATGCTATATAGGCATCCTGTATATTAATAGCTCACTCTGCTTTTATAGTAGGGGTGGGCGATATGACCAAAATCTTGTATCACGATATGAGTAATTTTATCACAATAACGATATATCACGATATAGTTAATTTTTTTTTCCTTTTAATACGGTTTTAATGATATTAAAATCTTTCATACCATAGAAATTTCATAATCCTTGTCACCAATGTCGATATCAAAATAATACAAGAAAATAAAAAAAATAAAAAAACTCAAGCTCACTGGAGATAAATAAACAGTCAGTGATGAAATAAGAACAAGAAACTAACTACAAGCAATAGGACAATAAACTACAATAAATAAGAAATACATTAAATTAATCTATATATCCATATATATACAGTATAGGCATAATTATTAGCATTATCATTATTTATTTATTTATTTTCTTCTAATTCTAGTTACAGAATAAGAGAGATTTTCTCTCACTGTTGTTTGATTAACATGAATGGCAGACAGGACGAATATTGGACAGCTTCCCCCTTTAAGACCGAAGTCCGGATCCAATATACTGTTACACATGCGCTTTCTCTCGCAACTGTTTACGTTCCCTTAAGACCTAAATGGCTGTGTTTATGAGGCTACTTGCAAAGCCGGGCATTTGGATGCATATAAGTGTTTATCGTTCAAAGCCAATAAAGCGGCAAAAATGCTCACGAGCTCTATTAGCAGCTGATGCTCGGCTTACGCATTCCTCTCACACAGAAACAGAGACAGCACACGCATATAGCTCTGTTTGTGTTTCAACGGCCTAAAATCAGTCGTTTTAAACTGCAGTGCTTAAAAACGCGTGCAAACATTCACTAGATGACATCACAATGGCAAATTCACTGATCTATATAAAGATGAACGTAGATCAGTGGGCAAGATGAGAACTTAGATAAGGTTTGTCCAAGAAGTTGCTATATTTGTCCATAAACTTTTGAAAAAAAGTCTCAAAAGGGGCGGGTAAGTCGCTAAATCTAGCTACAAAGTAGCTAATGCATGTAAGACTGCCGTCATTCAAATGATGAAAAAGTATTGCCGTAAACAATGTATTTTGCGGCACCACGAAATAAACAATAGAGCATAATATGAAACGATAGACTTAATTTCGTCCATCCGATATATATCGTCATATCGCCCAGCCCTACTTTATATTGCCTGCTGCTTTAAATGCTCAAGTTTTTTTAAAAGCCAGGTGGATTCTGATTGGCTGTGAATGTTTTAATCATTCATCAGTGTGGGCTTTACTGTTCTCATAGAACTAGAACAATTATTAAAACTTGATAGTTACCGTTATCATTCTTGGTGCGAATGGGCTTGATGGACAGACATATACAGACAAAGCAGAAGACCTGGGGCCAGCTGCATAAACTTAGCGTCTATGTTAAGACCGTGTCTTAAGAACCAGTTTGACCAACTAGCAGTTAACCAAGGGGTAATCAGTCTTATATTTTGGATTCAGCTTAGACTAATCTACGTTTTTATGTAATCGAATTTTACAAATTTTGACCAGTCTTAAAGAACAAAATTAGATGACTAACTTTTAAGACTAGTTTAAACCTTTTATGCAACCGGCCCCTGAAGCTTGAATCTCAGTGGTGTCACAGTGTAAGCCTCGTACCACTTTCTCGAGGATGGCATCGTTTGAGTCCACCACCAGGTCAAACCTGTCCTCCAGCCCAGTCAGTCTGTTCCTGTCTCTCATGTGAGACCGACAGCCATGATGCTGCATTATCTGGCTCATACTGTCAGAGAAATATACACAGATATTAGAACAATAAGGCTCCAGTTACAACATAATGAACCCTAATACTATAATAATAATAATAATAAGGAAGCATTTATTCATGTTTCATACATGCAATGTCTAAGAGGCCAAACTGAAGTTGTTTTTCTTGCAGAACTTTGCAGGATTGACTTTAATTTCGGTTTATAGTCCTATATAAGAAAATCCAGTATGATATAATTGGAATACTTTCTTGCTACTGGCCAATTAGCTATTGTATAGAAGTATCAGTATAGATGTATATTGTGTTCTTATAGATTGAATAGATTCTTATATCCCAGATAAGCATTCCCTTTATTATCTTTTCATTAATATACAGTGTATAATTATCTTATATTATAAATTATACTGGCCCTATTGTGAGCTAGCATCTCAAATGTAGGCATGTGTTATGTTTGAATCCTATAAGAACATTCCAGTTAGGACTGGCTGCAGATTCCAAATTCCTATAGGACTGTTTAACAAACCGGGTTTTCTGTTTAATAGCTTTAAACCTTATTAGGACCAAGAAAAGAAAATCTAATGAACACAATGTGTTGTATTAGCATCACGTCTCCATCTGATGGATCTCCATCACGTTTTAATTCAGATTATAGATAGATAGATAGATAGATAGATACTGCTCCCAATCTCTAGAATATAGAAAATAACTTTTACTGTACCTTCTGGTCACATTGCAAGAAAGTGAAGTTTTTTTTCACAATATTTTTCTTGTTTTCCAGCACAAATCTCTAAGGTTTCTCAAATCAAGATACGTTTACTTGAGAAACACAACGACATAAGTCTTGTTCTCTGTAAAATTGTTGAAAAGGAAGTGAGATTATGATTAAAAATACTAAGTATCAGTCAATGAGCTTAGAAAAATCAACTTTAAAGGGAAAACAACTTTTCATACCCCACTGACAGATATTTGTTTGTTTTAAACATAATTTGGTTCAATTTCTCAGAAAGAAAACGTGCTTCATCTTCATTTTTCAACTCAAGTAAGAAAATGCACCTTGATTTAAGGACGTTTAAATATTTGTATTGGGGGGAAAAAACTGAGGAAGACATACATTTTTAGGCATTATATACAACATTCAATGCCATGACCTTAAGACTTTCTGCTCTGATTTTATTTGTGGAAGGGCAAATTAAGACTAAAAAAATTATAATAAGCAGAAACCATGAACATTGTTTTTAATTCATACCTTGATTTTCTGTATATGTTCCATGAACCCATGTATAAAATGTCAAATTGTAAATCTACTTTGTGATTTATATCACAAGAGTTAGCCATTAAAACACCCATATGATATTAATGAGTGTATCATGGTGCAGTACGTGAGTAAGGCTGTTTTACCAGTGTAAGAGCTGGTCTCCCTGTGAAGCGCAGAACTGCTGGAAGGCAGGGAAGCTGCGGTACAGATCAAACTCATCCCCGGCTGCTGGAAGAGCTGCAGACGCTTTCGTGGCAGAGACCACCGCTCCCAGACCGTGCTGTCAAACACACACACCAGCGAACAGCTATTCAGCTACATCTCAAACCGCACTGCGTTTGCACACATGACTGCTGTATGTTAGTTAGTTACAGCGCTGACAACGAAATTCACTCATTGAAACGATCCACCGACCTTGACAAATGCATCGACATCCTTAAAACCCGGACAAAACTCCGATTCCTCCCCTGTTTCTTCAGATGGTGAAGAATGATCACTCGGTTTAACAGTGGCAGCCCTACTCGAGGAGGCAGCCATATTGAAAACATTAAATCGCGAAGATTGAAGCCTCGTGAGAATACCTCTTCTTCTGTGCCAACACGCGTGTCAACGCCAGCCAATATCGCCACCTGGAGGACAGTCTTACATTTAGTCATTTAGATTTAGCAGACGCTTTTATCCAAAGCGACTTACAAATGAGGACAATAAAAACAGTCAAAACTAACATATAAGTGCAAATGACAAGTCTCGGTTAGCCTAACGCAGTACACGTAGCAAGGTGTGTGTGTGTGTGTGTGTGTGTATATATGTGTGTGTATAATATATACACACACACACACACACACACAAAGAAAAACAAGTAGATAGAATAGAAAAAATAGAAAGCTAGTGTTTGTTTTGTTTTGTTTTTTTAAATAAAAAAAAGAAGATAAATATAGATAAAGTACAATTAAAATAGAATAGAAAGTGCTAGACTTTCAAAGTGTTTTGTTACACTTGGCTACCAGCACCTCTACTGTGAAAAGACAGAGCAACTCTTCGACATAATTTTTTGAAAAGTACCTTCAAAGGGGTCTATTCAGTTTTTATAGAACTGCATCCGACTGAAGACATGGAGGCAAATGTTGACATGAAAAAAGCGGCCTATACTGATTCAGATATTAATGAAATAAAGCGATAATTGTGCATAATTAATCTTCGCATTGAATGAAAATGACTATCATTTAGGCATTTAAAAAGCACTACTTGATCCTTCTAAATATGTCAGACTTGAGCCAGCACACACTGATTCAAGGCCGTAGCCATGTTGTAATGGTCTTTTTATAGGAATTAAAGATTCAAAACGGTGAAATCTGGGGGGAAGGTTCATATATGCATTACAGGATATTACTGTTGTTTCTTTTACATTTCTATCATAAAACAGTTGTTAAATGTAAAATATTTAGCTACATCTTAGCTACGTCACGCTGGAACCGGTGGCGTCACGCTGGAACCGGTGGCTTCTTTTCCAAATATATATGTAAGAATTATCGTTTCGAATAATTCATATACCCCGTTAATATGTTTCTAATATAATTCAATACCGATGTTGACACTTTTTTCTTCTATACAGCCTCCGGAGTGCATTCATTTCGCATTGCCATTTGTGGAAAGGCTTTTCCTTTTTTACTTGGGATATGTTTTGCTTAGATTTGTCAGTCATAAAGATGAACAACCTACAAGACACAAAATATTCTTTATTAATCTTATTATTTTATTAACAAAATTCTATCTATCTATCTATCTATCTATCTATCTATATCAAAGTTTGTTTACAAATTGTACTCATCTAGTTAGCCTACTTTGTTACTGTCTGGAATACTTGACTCTGATTCGTGCTCATGTTGTCTCTCCGCGGTCTCTAAAAGTAAAATAATCTTGTATATATTACATGAATATCAGAACTGCAGCAAAACACGAGTAAACGGGAAATCAGAATCTGTCAGGATCCTCGTGGACAGTGGCGTCATCAGCGTTCTGTTCGCTGATTGGTTGTCAGTGTATGAGCCGTTGATACGAGCAGCACACTTCAGCTAGCACGCCTAGAGCTACTTCCTAAAAGCGTCGGTCTGATCTCAACCTGAGCAGATGAACCGAGCTCTTGAGTATCAAACAGACTCACGGTGAACGAGGACCTTAGGTGCCACACGAGTGAGCAAACAGCGCCCGCGCACATCAGGTGGGTAACGTTAATCATAACTCAGCTACATGAGCTAGTGTGCTGTTTGTAATGTTCTCCAGTGTGTTTGTGCAGTGTCATGATGAGTGTCTGATATTTACATCACTCCAGGGTGCTATTGTATACAGTCTCATTCATCTGTGATCCTGCTTTAAGTCGTATTTCAGTCACTTCCCTTTTCTCACCAGTACAAAGTCCGAGTAATGACATGTGTATATGCTTTTTTAAATAATATAAACTTGATGTTATCATGTACAGTAATCGTTGATATAATCGTTTAATGATAAAGTCTGCAGTAAAGCAAAATCATGTATCAGAAAATTAGTATGTCCCTGAAAATCCATATTTCTTGTAACTGTCATGCTGTTGGCATGAAGCATATGACAACAGTGTGTTTCCTTCTCATTGTAGATTTTCTGCCATGTCTGTCAAACGGGAGGACGTCCTGAAGGATGAAAATCTGATCACAAATATAGAGGAGGTAGCAAAAGACACAGCACTTTTACATGGGGTGTTGATGAGGACCAAAGAAACGCCAAACTCTCCTGAAGTAAGAGCACATCACTGTATTGTGTGCCTGGAAGAAATGTCCTTTAGACATTAACAAGCACTGCTGATCTAAACCACAAAACCCACCAAGAGCTTTTTTTTGCTTTTGGGGCAGGAAAGGTTGTCTTGGGGAACCCATTTGCATTCCTGGATAATATTTATAATGTATAGATATAGATAGGGCTGGGCAATATAAGCTTCCTCTATAAAATTCTAACAAAAGTTTAATAAAAGGTCAATATAATGTTTATGCACTATGCAAATAAAAACCAGTCACACTGGTGCCAACGTTCTGTTGTGTATGAGAAACATTAAAGCTACTGTCAAATGTGCATTTCTAAGAGGCAAAACGTGTTGTATTAATTTGTGAAATGTTTACCTGTTTGTTAAAGGGGTCATATGATGCTTTTTTAAAGATCATTATTTTGTGTATTTGGTGTAACAGAATATGTTGACATGCTTTAATGTTCAAAAAACACATTATTTTTCAAATACTGTACATTATTGTAGGTCCTCTATGCCCCGCCTCTCTCAAACGCTTCGTTTTCTACAAAGCCCCCTCCTTTGACAAGCGCAGTCTGCTCTGATTGGCCAGCTAACCCAGTGCATTGTGATTGGCCGAAAACTGCAAGCACGCGTCGGAAATGTAACGCCCCTTACCATAATCGTGAGCTTCATCTTTCAAAATAAATGTAAAGACAGAGCCCGAAAGGGGAACAGAGTCTCGTGACAGACACAGTGATGAAGCTGGTATGTGTTTGCAGTACACAAGCCACGGTTAAGACAACTGACTCCACTTTGATCTCTCTCTCTCTCACTCTCTCTCTCTCTCTCACACACACACACACACGCACGATGCGCAAAACTCCGCATTTGAACAGTCAATAGCAAATACTTAAACTAATAACAAAACAGTAGCTGATTCAGAAGCGCCAGATTGTCATAGCAAAGTCAGAATTACCTCCTCTCCTAGGTTCATGAAACGGTTGTCCATAAAATGCATTGCTGTTCTGTTGTAAGTACTCTTAAAGATTCCTAAATGCATCTACTTTCGGAAGGCCAAATAAAGTGCTTTTGCTTTCGCCTAGAAACACACAGCGTCTCCCTGACATGCTGCTTCAACACTAACTGCGGTTACTGAAACCACGCCTTCTTTCTTTGCGTGCACATTTGGGCGCATTATGCAAATATTTCCACATAGTGAGGTAGATATGTGGGGGCGTGTTGGAACGAGCCGTTTTAGGGGGGCGTGGCAGAGTCTTAACTTTGATAAAGAATATCTCTTTGGTTTTGAGACTTTAGTCTTTGCAACTTCAGGGATCTTATCTATGCACAATCAGCTTGTAACACTCCAAAGAGAAAGGAAAACTTGAAATCGCATCATATGACCCCTTTAAGTGTTTGTCATGATAAAGAGTACTCTGATGATGATAAAACCCACAATTAACTCTGGTTTCTACAACTTCATTCAAGCACAAATCTGCCTTTAAACCTTAAAGAAATAATGAGTTGACGTCAGAAATGGCTAACTTTCACAAAAATTTACAAAGAAACGGCAAGTAACATTGAATGCAGTGTGAAATTTTAAAATAGAATGTCTTATTGTGAAATGTACTCTAATGATCTTTTATTTAAAATGCTGTACCCTACAGGAAAAGCCCCTGGTGGCACTGTAGACCTAACCCAGATTTAAGACATCTAGCCAAGACTCTTAGATATCCATTAATTAACCAC
This sequence comes from Sinocyclocheilus rhinocerous, assembly GCF_001515625.1. NCBI lineage: Eukaryota > Metazoa > Chordata > Actinopteri > Cypriniformes > Cyprinidae > Sinocyclocheilus > Sinocyclocheilus rhinocerous. The sequence goes on along the minus strand of NW_015659717.1, from coordinate 336,741 downwards.
AGTGTAAGTACACATTGGTACATCTAGAGCTGTAATATTTCTGTAACTACACACATGTAACAACCCTCCGAATGGTTTGTGTAAGTACAAATGTGTAACAGGACATATATAACTACATTTTGTAACAACAATATGTATAAGAGTAATTGGAACAATTTGATCCAGGGGGTGGAGATGGGTAGGTTTAGGGGAAGTGTTGTTACCAATGTCCTGTTACACATTTGTACTTACACAAACCATTCAGTGGGTTGTTACATGTGTGTAGTTACACAAACATTACAGCTGTAGATACTATGTACCAATGTGTACTTACACTGTGGTTACATACTATGTACACATCTAGTTACTATGTAAGTACACCGGTATTAGGGACACTTAATATAATGTGGGACCCAATATGGTGATAGAAATACTAACCAACATCTAGTCACAGAGGTGCAGTTAATTCACAGTCACGTCTGGAATTCTGTCTGTCCTACGGCCATGTTTTGTTTCTGGATTATGGAGAGTTAGTTCTGCCCCGTTGAGTCAACACTGGGCAGAAACCCGTGGCTCAAAGAATCAGGAGTGACTGAAGGGTTTTGATCGTGTACATGCATGTCAAATAACTGTCCATTTGTTCACAGGTGGCGAGTTATGCACCGTTCACGTTGTTTCCCACACCGGTGCCCACAGTACTCTTTCATCAGGCTCTGGCAGTACAGACACATTTTAACCGACTGGTGGACCGGGTCAGCCAGAATCCTGGCTTCCTAGAGGAAACTCTGGCCAGGTAGGAAAAGATTGCACTATTGCAGGGTTTCCCAAACTAGGGAACAAAAATTTTGGCTGACAAAAATATTTGGGAATCCCCTACCCTAATGAATTGCAAGTTAACTTCATTGAGTGTCCTTTGAGTGTCTTATTGCCTTATGTTGTACATTTTAATGGTGAAATTTGTAATTTTTTATATTAAAATATGGTCTTTTCTACCAGCTTAATATGCAGAGACAAAACATTTGGGACTATCTGTCTGTCCAACCAATGGGAGATTGTTTGGGAATCTTTTATTCTATCAGTATTTTTGCCATTCCATTTAGTGGCACTAGAGGCATCAAAATGACACCTTTAATTCAAACTTTATTAATAAATTTGGTGTGATCTTATCTAAATAAATGTTGTTGTTTTTTCTTTTTCAACAGCACCATCAAAGTTGACAATTTTACAGCAAGACTTTTCAACATATACAAACAAGTTCAGCATGAACATCATCCCCAGGTATAATGATTTACCAGTAGTTTGTTTATTAATTCAAAATGGCATGTTACACATTAGTTAGGAACATTTACTTCACTGTTCGTGTTCTATTATACACTATCGTTCAAAAGATTTTGAAAGAAATGAATACTGTTTTTCAGCAAGGAAGAATTAAATTGATCAAAAGTGACAGTAAAGACATTTATAACGTTACGAAAGATTGCAATTTCAAATAAATGCTGTTCTGTTGAACGTTCTATTCATCAAAGAATCCTGAAGAAATGCCAGTTTCCACAAATATATTAAGCAGCACAACTGTTTTCAACATTGATAATAACAAATGTTTATTGAGCAGGAGATCAGTATATTAGAATGATTTCTGAAGGATCATGTGACACTGAAGACTGGAGTAATGATGCTGAAAATTCAGCTTTACCATCACAGGAATAAATTACATTAAAAACATATTTTAAATTGTATTACACATTTTTTATAATATACAAGATACTAATTTCAAAAACATTTTTCAAAAGAATCCTAAACTGATAACGGTAGTGACATGTACAGTATCAACAGTGCGTCTCCTCTTCCATGAAGTACAGCTGACTACTTATAAATGTAATATTAATGCTATTGTGTAGGTTATTAAGACACATTTGCTTAAACTATAGCTCATATCTTCCCCAAGTCAATAGTGCTGGGCTTGAATCGCTCAGACTACATGTTGGACCACAGTCCAGACGGTGGGACGTCTTTGAAGCAGATTGAAATCAACACTATTGCTGCAAGTTTTGGTGGTCTTGCGTCACGGACACCAGATGTCCATCGGTAAGTCTGAGCTAAATGCTAAATTTAAAGCTCCAAACAGCACTGGTTCATCACTGAAGTACTGGATGATGTTTAGTATATAAAGGTTAAGGTTTCTCATTTCTGCAAGGCACATTCTGAAGGTCGCAAACCTGCCAGAGGAGTGTAATAATGTGCTCGACAACAACCCAGCAGCAGGTCTGGCCAGAGGTTTGGCCAAAGCCTGGGAGCTCTATGGATCTGAGAGGTGTGTTTTAAAATGGTATCTGCTACTGTTTTGGCAAAGCTGAATTCTCAGAGACTTTGGAACTGTTTTGTACTTATAGTTGATAGGTTGTATCAAATTGAATTGTGAAAGTTAGTGTTGTAGGCACTTGATGCTTTTAAGTGTTTACTTTGTAATTGAAATGATAAAGTGGTCATTTCTTCATGTTGTCCCTTGCAGGGCAGTGGTTATGTTTCTGGTCGAGGACGTTCAGAGGAATATTTATGACCATCGATATGTTGAGAATGAGCTGTGGAAAAGGTACAGTAAGTAGTCTGATAGTTTAGCTATAGTCAGGATTCAGTGTCAAGTTATTTTACATTAGTTACTATGTAATTACTATGTAACTACATGAATGTTATGAGCAACATGTATGTAATTCTGTTATTACTAACACATCTTTATTAGTGGTGTTTGTGAAGCAAAAGCATCTCTGTTACTATTTCTTCCAAACAAGAGCTTATGGGGTAACACTTTTTTTTAAGGTGTCCTTGTTACACATGTTACATGAACTTACTATTATAATAACAATACATTATGCATAATAACATGCAAGTAACCCTAAGCCAAACCCTAATCCTAACCCTAACTATATAGTAAGTACATGTAGTTCATTAATATTTCTCAGTATAATTACACTGTAACAAGGACATCTTAAAATAAAGTGTAACCTAGTGCTGGGCGGTATTACCAAAAATTTCTATCACGGTATTTTTCAGAATGATACCGGTTTCACGGTACATGACGGTATTTTTTATGTTGCGTTCAGAACGTTGTTTAAGCGACATACACCGGTATTGCGGTATTTTAAAAATTCATATATATTCATATGGGTATACCGCCCAGCACTAGTGTAACCACTTATGGGGACTTGTGATAATCTGTTCTTTTACATGTGCAGAAATATTCCTGTAATAAGAAGACAGTTTGAAGATGTTTGCAGAACTGGATCCCTGGATGAGAGCAAGAGGCTCTTTGTGTGAGTGTTTATGATTTACACATTTCCCATCCGTGTAACACACTAATATTAGCATTGTGGAATACTAGGAAATGACAGCAATGTTCAGTCATTACCTGACTATTTTTTTACATTTAAAATGTACACAAAGGCCTTATTTTTCTATTCAACCTGCAGAGATGGTCGTGAGGTCGCCATTGTCTACTTCCGTAACGGATACATGCCCCAAAACTACACCTCAGAGAAGGTGAGGACACATCTTTCCCATAGTCTTCTCAGAAATGATCAGTTTTAGGTGTTTGCTGGGAATGAAAGTCATAACCTGATGCATGTTTCAGAGCTGGGAGGCCCGTCTGATGATGGAGCGCTCTCTGGCTGTGAAGTGTCCAGACATCAGTACCCATCTCTCCGGTACTAAGAAGGTGCAGCAGGAATTGGCCCGGCGGGGGGTTCTGGAGCGCTTCTTCCCTGACGAACCTGAAACAGTTGCTCAGATTCGGGCCACTTTCGCTGGGCTGTACACCCTGGACATGGTAGAGGAACAACATTGTTAACTGGGGTGCTGAATCCTGCTTGAGGAGATATACCCTACGATTAGATTTACGATTATACCTTACGATTAACTCTAATGAAGCACTTGAAACAAACTCAAGGGTTACACAGGAATCACCATCATAATCACACTAGACTTTAAGCATGCACAATTTCTACAGACACTTGGAAGTCAATGGAATGGAAAGTGTAGTGTGACTTTCCCTTAAAGGGATAGTTTACCCAAAAAAATTAAAATTACCCCATTATTTACTCACCGTCAAGTAGTGCTGTCAAACGATTAATCGCAATTAATCGCATCCAAAATAAGTTTTTGTTTACATAATATATGTGAGTGGACTGTGTATATTTTCTATGTATATAATATAAATACACACACATGCATGTATATATTTAAGAAAAATATGTTACGTTTATATATTAAATATATTTATATATGATATAAATTATATGAATATAATATAGACATGAAAATACATGTAAATATTTTCAAAATATATGCTGGATGTGTGTGTATTTATATATACATAATAAATATACACAGAACACATACATTATGTAAACAAAAACATTTATTTTGGATGCGATTAATCGTTTGACAGCACTACCGTCAAGCCATCCTAGGTGTATATGACTTTCTTCTTTCAGACAAATGCAATCAGAGTTATATTAAAATATGTTCTGAACTTCTGGCTCTTCCAAGGTTTATAATGGCAGTGAATGGCTGTTGAGATTTTGAAGCCCAGAAAAGTGCATCCATCCATCACAAAAAGTGCTCCACACAGCTCCGGGGGGTTAATAAAAGCCTTCTGAAGTGAATCAATGCATTTGTGTAAGAAAAATATCCATATTTAAAACTTTATAAACCGTAATCTCTAGCTTCCGCTAAATGTCGTACACACGTTCACAAGAGAGTGGCGTTTCAGCGGATGATATGATAGGCGTAGCGTAAGCTCCGGCGATGAGAATATGCTAGTTATACATTACATTATAACATTGTCATTCTAAAACTATTCCAAGAGTTTTCATGATTGAAATATGAACAATCCACATGAATGAAACCATTGTCAAGCTGCTTGTTGCCTATTTTTTGGCTGATTGTCGGCCAAATAATAGCATAGAGAGCACATGAAAATGATGTATTCTGCTAATTATTATTTTATTAGAATTATTTCCTAATTCTATTTTCATTTTTATTTATTTCAGTTTGTGGGAAAAAATAAATATTTTCATTGAAAAAAAAAAAATTCATTTTAGTTATAGTGTATGATAATCTTGGTAGAGCACTAAACTTCAGAAAGACTGAACATCATAAGCAGGATTGAGCACCACTGTTGAAACTAAAATATATAATATATATATTTTTTGAAATGGGTTTTAAATGGTCAACCTGTCTTTCCACAGGGAGAAGAAGGTGATAAAACAGTAGCAATGGCTTTGGCCAATCCAGACCGGTATGTGCTGAAGCCTCAGAGGGAGGGAGGTGGTGAGTATCACTAGTCATGTCCTGTGTTGTGTACACACATACAAATCACAAACACTTGCTCAAAGATTTCCTACTGTATGCCACAGGTAACAACATTTACGGCAGTGAGATCTGTGAAGTGCTAGAGAACCTGAAGAACTCCACTGAGAGGACGGCTTACATCCTGATGGACAAGATCCAGCCCGTCCCGGTCCAGAACTACCTGCTCAGGTCCGGAGCTCCTCTGAGACTGAACTCTTGTCTGAGTGAACTGGGCGTGTTCGGAGCGTATGTCAGGTGCGATCATTTCTAGCAGATCTTTAACAAAACCTCTGCTTTTATTGTACAAGCATACCTAAAATTCACTGCATTACAGAATATAACTGCAAATTTTTCCACACACAGGAAAGGCAAAGACATGGTGTTTAATGAGTGCGTGGGCTCCACACAGCTCCGGGGGGTTAATAAAAGCCTTCTGAAGTGAATCAATGCAGTTGTGTAAGAAAAATATCCATATTTAAAACTTTATAAACCGTAATCTCTAGCTTCCGCTAAATGTCGTACACACGTTCACAAGAGAGTGGCGTTTCAGCGGATGATATGATAGGCGTAGCGTAAGCTCCGGCGATGAGAATATGCTAGTCTCACGAGAACCAAGAACCTTGCTTCTCCTCTTGGCTTATATCTAAATCCCCCAACATATACTGTGTATATATATATATTTTTTATTTTTTTTACAAATCCTCGTTTTGTACTTATAATTCATGACCAGTATTTTGTTTAGCTCTCTCCTTTATGCTTCCGCGTTCGTCACTTCTCACCTGAGTTTACGCTACGCCGATATCCTATGTCTTCCGCAGAGTATGCCAAGTAGCTAGTCTGCCAAGACCAAATACATTACATTATAACATTGTCATTCTAAAACTATTCAGTGTTTTCATGATTGAAATATGAACAATCCACATGAAACCATTGTCAAGCTGCTTGTTGCCTATTTTTTTGCTGATTGTCGGCCAAATAATAGCATAGAGAGCACATGAAAATGATGTATTCTGCTAATTATTATTTTATTAGAATTATTTCCTAATTCTATTTTCATTTTTATTTATTTCAGTTTGTGGAAAAATATATTTTCATTTAAAAAAATTGTTTTAATTTTAGTTATAGTGTATGATAATCTTGGTAGAGCACTAAACTTCAGAAAGACTGAACATCATAAGCAGGATTGAGCACCACTGTTGAAACTAAAATATATAATATATATATTTTTTGAAATGGGTTTTAAATGGTCAACCTGTCTTTCCACAGGGAGAAGAAGGTGATAAAACAGTAGCAATGGCTTTGGCCAATCCAGACCGGTATGTGCTGAAGCCTCAGAGGGAGGGAGGTGGTGAGTATCACTAGTCATGTCCTGTGTTGTGTACACACATACAAATCACAAACACTTGCTCAAAGATTTCCTACTGTATGCCACAGGTAACAACATTTACGGCAGTGAGATCTGTGAAGTGCTAGAGAACCTGAAGAACTCCACTGAGAGGACGGCTTACATCCTGATGGACAAGATCCAGCCCGTCCCGGTCCAGAACTACCTGCTCAGGTCCGGAGCTCCTCTGAGACTGAACTCTTGTCTGAGTGAACTGGGCGTGTTCGGAGCGTATGTCAGGTGCGATCATTTCTAGCAGATCTTTAATAAAACCTCTGCTTTTATTGTACAAGCATACCTAAAATTCACTGCATTACAGAATATAACTGCAAATTTTTCCACACACAGGAAAGGCAAAGACATGGTGTTTAATGAGTGCGTGGGCCACCTGCTGAGGACCAAGAGCTCAGAGCATGCTGATGGGGGAGTGGCTGCAGGAGTAGCAGTACTGGACAACCCACTGCTGGTGTGAACTACAGCACCACCTACTGGACCATACGGCTGACGTCAGGGGAATTCATCATCCCTGTGATTGATTTTCTACCTGGCATCTGTTTTATCAAAGGTTTAGTGTGTTAAATATCTCCTACAGATGCAGTAATCAGTGGGGAGCACTTATGACTGAACTGTTCATTTCATGCACATTTTATACCTCATTCAAGGGTTAATCTGTTGAAGTGTGTGAGAAGTAATCATTGATGTTTTATAAAATAGATTTTTATTGTTGTTTTTTTGGTTACTTTAACTGGAAGTGGTTTTATTAAACTACACTGGTAGCCAACTTCCATGACCAGACACAATCAGAAAGTAGTTGTTATTTTTAATTAAATAAATGCAGCCCAAACCCCAAACTTTTGAGTGGTAGTGTATATTTACTGTGGAAACATTATGTAATTTCAATGAAATGTAAAAAGATGTTCAAGGACCATCTACTGGAGATTATTTTTTAGACATGCACTAACACACATAAAAACATAAACCTGCGCAAATAAAGTAAAAATCGAATTCCAATCAAACATCTTCCTGAAATCCACGTTTATTTCAATCTCCACATTACAGCCACAGAAATCACACTCATCACCAACCAACCAACCAAAAGTCAACACCAGAAACACCTCCATCCTCTTGTTCATTCACTCAACTCTAGACACGTCACTGTCAACTTCTGAAAAACTCTAATGGTTCCAATAAAGCAAGAAAGTACAAAGATGATACAAGACATGCATCAAATTTCAACCAATGAAAAAAGAAGAAATGGCTTGACACGATGACAAGACCTCAACAGTTTAAACAAGGCCAAAAGAGTTGTTCTGAAAAGAGAAATCGTATGAGCTGTATTGAATAGTAGGATTATTACGATGATGCTGAAACATTCTGAAAATGTTACAAAGAAAGAAAGTGGAGTCTCTACACATTTTCTTGGGTGTTTAGCTTAATATCCTGGCTGAAAAGCAACAGGCAGTCAGTGAAGTTAGATTAACGGGGAACAGATAGACAAAGGCTCAAACAAACTAATGTAAAATCATCTATCGGAATGTGCAGGGCAGAATGACGCAATGATCCACATAGTAACGTCCCTCCTGCCTCACAATAGTACATACTTCATGATGTACACACTCGCTTTTCCACAAAACAATGAAAACGCATCAATGCAAGCGCCAACTGAACATGAAAACTAAAGAAAAACACTGAGTGGTTCTAACTACTTGATATGAAAGAAAGTAAAAGAAACTTGTGTGAGACAACCGATAAAACGAACTCAGATTACAGGCGTTTCATTTAGTAGATTTTACATGCGTTGATGCTTCTTTTCCCCCGTCTCCCAAAAAAAGCCCAAAATATACAATGAATATATACACGTTATATTCACTACAGTGACATTTAACAACAAAAAGGCATTCTCGTATGGATTTTATATCATAGCAAAGCCATGAAAATTGATGAACGTATTTAAAGCATCACTGCCTGATTTTTGACGCCTAAAATCCCAATCTTCCCATGACTCTTTTCCTATGAAGAAAAAGCAATGTTGAACATAGGAAACGATCTTTATTTTACATCAAGTCTGAATGATAGTCACATGACAAGACGTCACATGCTGCGAGCCCCTAACCAACACGCCGCCGCAAAGTACCACCACGTAAGCTTATAGTAGCAGGGTCAGTAAAAAAGAAAAAAGACCCCATCCCTGACCCGATGAGAGAACCACGGCGGTCGGTCGCCAGACAACCATTAAGCACTTACTTTTTAAAAACTTCAATTTCTGCGTAAAAAAACGGTATATAAAAATATACGTTTTGTGCAGTACAAGTTAGTGCAATTATATTTTTTCCCTCTTGTTCTTCTCATTGGCACTTAGTGAAAGTTATGATCATGAGAGGGACGCTCTTTCCTTTCTGACCACTGGGAAAGAGAAGACAAAGCTGCTCTGAGCTGTGATTGGACAATATATTTTGATGAATTCGATCATTTGGCAATTACACACCTGCCCAATTGTTTCTTTGATTCCCATCATTAATGGTTAAACTGCTACATTTTTTGGGAGCTACATTTTGATTGCCAGTTTTGGATGATCTGATGAAAGCTTAAACATGATTTAATTCCCATACCTTGAAACAAAAAGCTACCAGCTTGGGTTGGAATTAGAGTTTCTTTTTTAAGGAATAATTTGACCCCAAAATAACAAATTTTAAAAAAAAAAATGCATTTTTAAATATTTCTTTATATACATACCTTAAAAGGATAGTGTACCCAAAAATCCCAATCATTCTTCATGATGTTTCATACCTGTATGACTTTTTTCTTTTGTGGATTGCAAAAGGAGATATTTTGATATTATCTCTAGTATTTCTGTCTGGTCATTTTGTCCATACAATGAAAGCCAATGGGGTCCAATGTTGTTTGTAAACCCCTCTAACTTCAATTGTATAGACAAAAAATACTTTTAAAATATCTTTTTATGTTTCACACAAGTCAAACAGGTTTGAAACGACATAAGGGTGAGTAAATGATGACAGAATGTTTATTTTGGGGTGAACTGTTCCTTTAAGATACAGATCACATTCAAATGTCCAATGACTGTCAGTGTTTCATGGGTTCACTGCAAAAAATTATATATGTATATATGTATATATATATATATATATATATATATATATACAGAGAGAGAGAGTCTTGATTTCCAGTACAAATATTTAAACACTCTTAAATTAAGATACATTTACTTAGATATCATGACTTATTTTCTGAAAACATATAACAAACGTAAGTGAGTTTATGCTTAAAACCAGAAGAAAAAAGTTTTTTTTTCTTGCTTTAAGCATAAACTCACTTAATTTTGATACATTTTTAAGAAAACAAGTCATTTTCATTCTCAAGCAGATGTATCTTGATGTTTAGGTATTTGTATACGAGACAAAAATACACAACAAATCTTTAGTTTTTTTAGCAGTGTAAGAGCTCAGAGCTGCTTCACTCATATTGAGAGGGTCAGATAGCACACCGTTTACATGAAGACATCACATGATCACCTCGATATGAAAAAAAAGCACAGTGGAAGACGTCTACACGTTATCAGAGCAAGCGTTTCCTTTACGTGAATAATACCCATATGCTGAACGAGAAGCAAATAATTCCTTAGGAAGCATAATGTTATGTGGGAAGGCGTGTTTGTGTGGAAAACACTCGATTTATGGATCACATTAGACTGGGATGACTTCCCTCGACAGCAGATTGACTTGTTAAATCCGAAGTGTGGCCAGTTAAAGTGCCTGCCATTGAATTAATACTGTGGACTGACAGGAATAAACCTCATAGCTTATGAAGAGGCAGTTGATCTGTGAGGGACAGAATAGTTTGGGTGCGTTAGCGCAGAGAGAGGCCAGTTTACATTCCTGCACTACAACTCCTCGCGCTGAAGTACACTAAAGGCTCTCTCCGAAAGGCTCATTCTTGTTTAGAGGTATTACTTTAGCAATATGTGTCGAAACGGTTCTTGACTATTTGCTAAAACGCTCAACGCGCCGATTGCGATGCAATGCTAAACTGTACTCCGCTTGATCAAAATCAAAATGGCCATTAAAAAGTGCTTGTAGGCAAAATGAAGCGGTAAGTCCAGAAACAGTTTGATTTGGAACAAAACCAAGTTGTTTGAAGCTTAAATGATGTCCGTATAAATTAATTTGAGTTGCTCGGTAAGTGCGGGAAGAGGGTTAACTGTTTAAAATACTCAACAATACCCATCAAAAATAGCTTACGGAGTTTTTAACAGTAAAAACTGCTATGTATAAAGTCTGCCACACTTAAAATCAGGAAAAATCGTTAGCTGTACTCCACAGAACGCACACAAAACATGAAAGTATAATAAACTGCCTGGAAAATCTGCTTTGAATGTTTTGTTTCTGGATTACTTAAGAAAAACTTCTTCTTGCCTTAATATGCAATGCAGCAAAAGCTTTTTTTCTCAATTCTTTTTCTCTTTTTTTTGCTTTTTATCAGGTTTTTTTTTCTGAATAAAAGTCTCAGTGTTCCACTATGGAAGCGGTAAGAAAAGAGCACCCCTTGTGGCCTGGAGGAATCAGCCACATGCCTCAGACGGACACATCTCAGCTCATGAAGTTCACTCAGAGTGTGCAGGAGACACCAGCGCTCAGTCCGTGGAACAGCCGCAATAAATGAGCACGTTTTGAAGTGGGGTAAAGGATAAAGCTCAGTCAGTGAAGCGCTGGCAGGCCTTCTTCCAGCGGCACGCTGTGCACCACAGGTCCCTCTTCTCCATGCCGTACACCTTTCGGCACTTCTTGGCGTCGCCACGCGGTTTCCTGGGAATGCATTTCACATAGTTTCCATTTTAGCTGTGATGCAAGGCTTTAAAAACATCTTAAACCAAGATCATCCAGGCAGCTTACCTGGTTCCAGTAGTGGGTTTGGAAGTGGAGGTGTTGGTGGTGTGTGTTTTGCTGACAGTGGTGTGGTTAACAGGCTGTCTCTTCTCACCGATGCTAACAGTGCGGATTTGAGTCATCGGGCCCTGCAAAAGCATTTTATGTTAAAGGTGATCTAAAGCTCAACCAAATACACAAAAGTTAAGACTTATTTACATCTCAGCTGGCACTTCTACCATTCAAAATTTGGAGTAAAGTAAGATTTTTTAATGGGGTCATATGATGCGATTTCAAGTTTTCCTTTCACTTTGGAGTGTTACAAGCTGTTCGTGAATAGATAAGATCCCTAAAGTTGCAAAGACTAAAGTCTCAAACCCAAAGAGATATTCTTTATAAAAGTTAAGACTCGTCCACGCCCTCCTAAAACGCCTCGTTTAAACACGCCCCCACATATCTACGTCACGATGTGGGAAGATTTACATAACACCGCCCAAATGTTAACTTTATGTTAACGTTGTTAACGTAACTTTTATTCTCGCTGTAGTATTGTTGCCGCCACCGACATATCGTGGAGACGCTGTGTGTTTCATTGTGAAAGCGAAACTACTTTGTTTGG
>NW_015659717.1:323653-324260 GCF_001515625.1 Sinocyclocheilus rhinocerous | reverse complement strand
CTTCTTTGATTATGTCGAGTCAAGTCACAAGTCCTCAAATTTGGGATTCGAGTCCGAGTCAAGTCCAAGTCATGCGACTCGAGTCCACAACTCTGCTGGCTAAATAGCAACTCTACCTTCATGTTCAGACTACAACGCTCCTTTTCCCCTAATGCCAGTGTGATGTATGCTGATCTTTATGCAGAAAGAGACTGATGCAAAATTTACTGAATAACATCAATCTTGCAGCCTCCTTAAACCGTTCTTAAACTGTTCATTTGGCCAGGGGAGAACTGGTCCCAAGGTTTTTGCCTCCATTTCTGTCAAATGATGGAGTTTGGGTTCCCTGCCACTGTCACCTTTTGCTTGCTTAGTGGGGCTCAAAAGACACTTAATATTCGGTAATATTACGGATTTGAAGGCACTGACACTATCGGATGAGAACAAAACTTAAAGGGGTCATTTTCAATTTTTTCAATTTTTCCTTTCTCTTTGGAGTGTTACAAGCTCTTGGTGCATAAAGAAGATCTGTAAGACTAAAGTCTCAAATCCAAAGAGATATTCTTTATAAAAGTTAAGAGTCAACCACGCCTACCTAAAACGGCTCGTTCTAACACGCCCCCACATA
>NW_015659717.1:290536-323245 GCF_001515625.1 Sinocyclocheilus rhinocerous | reverse complement strand
AAATTGTATTTACAACACTGTTCCAGAACACTTAAACCCAAATATTCAGATGTGTGCCGCACATTTTATGGAGGACCGTTTCCTGATCCTGGGAGAGTAGACTACAATGCCGGCTGTTCTGACTCACAGACTGCAAGTACGTTTCCATATTTAAAGGATTTGCTACTGATGATTCAAACGTGAGTTTTGGGCAGTGTAGAGTAGCGCTTGTTGTTTGTCATTTCTCCGATCACAAATGCAGACATGGTTTTACGTTTACGCGGCGCAATGTAAGGCAATGTGTAAAAAGACAGTATAAGTCATTATAATCCGTAATTATGTCCCCACTGGATGCAACAAATGCCTCGTTTATAATGGGTTTTAATGTTTTTGTCTCGTCGCCCCAGGACACGGCATCACAGTATGGTAAAGGGGCGTAACATTTTACGTCACACGCTTGAGGTATTCGGCCAATCACAACGCACTGGATAGCTGGCCAATCACAGCACACCTCGCTTTTCACCTTAAACCGCATAAACACATTTCATTACACCAAACACACAAAATAATGTTCTTTTTTAGCAACGTCATATGACCCCTTTAAATGTTTTTGAAATAACATCTCTTATACTCATCAGAGTTGCGTTTATTTGCTATAAAATACAGTAAAAATTCTAAATATTTTGAAATATGATCATAATTTAAAATAGCTGTTTTCTATTTGAATATATTTTAAAATGTAATGTATTCCTGTGATCAAAGCTGAATTTTCAGCATCATTACTCCAGTCTTCAGTGTCACATGATCCTTCAGAAATCAGTCTAATATGCTGATTTGCTGCTCAAGAGACATTTCTTATTCTGCTTAATATTTTTTGTGGTATGTTATTCAGGATTAATTTGATGAATATTAAGTTCAAAAGAACAGCATTTATTTGAAACAGAAATGTTTTGTAACATTATAAATGCCTTTACTGTCATTTTTTATTAATTCAGCTCATCTTTGCTGAATAAAAGTATTAATTTCTTAAAAATAAAAAATAAAAACTTATTGCCTCCAAACCTTTGAATAGTATAGTGTGTTCTGTATATTTATCACAATTAGTAATAAAAGTAATTGATACTTCATATTTTCATATTCATATTTAATTTTTTTCACTCTTAAGTGTGTTTATGCCTGATTTCACACCATTATATTATATTATATTGTATTGTATTGCTGTGTTTCTCAACCCTGGTCCTGAGCACCCCCCAACACTGCACATTTTGTATGTCTCCCTTATCTGACACCCATTTCAGGTCCTGGAGTTTCTTTTAATGAGCTAATGAGTTGAATCAGGTGTGTTTGATTAGGGAGACACACAAAATGTGCAGTGCTGGGGGGCGCCCAGGACCAGGGTTGAGAAACACTGTTGTATTGTATTATATTACATTATATTAGTGCTGTAAAACTAACAAAAACTTTTATTTTGGATGCAATTAATCACGATTAATCGTTTCACAGCACTACATTATATTATATTATTTTACTTTATAATAAAAAAATACTGTGATTTTTACATTTTCTGCCAAAAATAAAAAAATGTAAGTGCTGTTTGTGCAAAACAATGTTAGTGTTGCTAGTGTGTTCTGACTGATTTCTAAGTGAATCATTTGCATGATTACTTTCCAAGGCAAAATAACAGTAAAGCCCTATTCACACCAAGAATGATAACAGGATGGATTCTGATTGGGTGTCAATGTTTGTATCGTTCATCAGCTGGAAAGAATCGTTCTGGAAGTGATTCCACCGATATCGTTTCTCTGTGCCTTTATCGTTACAGCTGTGGTGTGGACTCTGCTATTCTTTAATATTCAGAACAATTTTTAGAACTACATCTTTATCGTTATGTTTATAGTTATCGTCCTTGGTGTGAATGGACCTTAACACTGATGTTTTCTTAGCAAACCGCCAATTATTGGTCTATAACAGCAGTTCCCTGATCACAATATATATTCATGATAAACTGCGTCTTTTTGACAGGCACTAGGTGTCTGCAGTTCCTTTGTTGTCAACATGTAACAACGGTTTGGAAACTACTTTCTTTGCTTTGCAAAGGCATCTGAGACAGGAAACCAAAAGTCATGCAAGTGCAACTTCTGAAAGACCCCAAGAGACAGAGAAAGACAAGCTGGGAGTGACAAAAACGAGACCCAACCAGGCTTACAGGATCACTGCCCTTTCAACCTTTAGTGAGTTCAGTCTTTTACAAGGTGACAAACGCTGTCAACTACGTCTCTGAGAGGAAGAAAACAAGAAAGAAAGAAAGAAGTAGCCATCTCACCGGTAGCCCTTTATATATGACAGGGGGCGTCGGCCAGGATACACTAATCCTATCCTCACTGTGAGGCGGATCAGAAGGCATGCTGGGAATGCTGACAGGGGTTGTAGCCTGAAAAACATAGTGTGTGTAAGAAGCGGTATTAGCAAAGCCAGCAGAGAGAGAAAGTGAAAACACTGTTAAGTACAACCGCAACCCACGAGAGCCAAGAAGAGTTGCCTCAAAGACAAGCCAGTGTCCTCAGTCACATTAGAAATGGTTAAAAACAGACTGTCTGAGCAGCAGAGGGCAGATCCGGCTCCTGAAATCACGGCCTTCGCTGACCTCGTCACCCCGACCCATAAACACTTCAACAAAATGGACCCCAGCAATTAAAGAGACACATGTGTATGCAGTAGTCTGGCTTTGATATTTAACAGAACCCTCAATCTGGTGAACCCTCGGTATAAATCTCTGGCCGGTTTGAACGTTTCTAGAAAGGTCATTCATTCCATTTGGGATAAAAATTCTCAAGAAACTCCCAATGTAGTCAGACTGCAAATTCTTGTTCTTCAGTAAAATATTTAAACATCCTTAAGCACTGGCTGTTGTCAGACAAAAATGTCACTGGATTGTTACAATTACTTGCAAAATTAATGTTTGGAAATGTAAAACTGATATTTCCTACTGACACACTACAGCAAAAGATAGAAATAACTGACTTAAAACCATTTTTAGCTGCTGAAAATACTAGTCTTCTAATCATTTGGGCCACCACTGTATATATAAATATATATAAATAAGACACTGTAGTTTCATTTTAAGACAATGAAGCCAGATTTTAGGATCATAAAGATTTTTTCGAATTGATATTATTGACAGCAATTAAGCACATTTCCTCACAAAATTGTCATTAGTGTTGTAACAAATTTTATATTTTTAAAACAGTAAAGTCTTTATGTAACTTGGTAGTATTTGTTTATGCTTTAGTATATATGTGGTAGCATTTTTATGCTTTAATTTGACTTTTTTTATTATTTAAAAATCACTGTATTCCAGTATTTGTTCTGTAATCCAGAAAAATCTAATAAGAATAATTGAGGATGAGAATTACAGTTAAAAAAAACATTCTTAAACATATATGAAGATATTTTTAATATTCTCTTATACTTTTCCTCATTCATGGCAAGTCCACACAACCACAATTTGCATGCTTTATATATGAAATCCGTTCATTATACACAGTGATCATGGGTTAAACTGCATGAATCATATGAATTAGATTTCATTGGATTGTCTTAAAATTAAAATTTGGGTTGCATATGAATGAATGTTTTAGGGAGTGATGAGAGAATATTAAAAATATCTTATTTGTCTTCCAAAGATGAGGTCTTGTGGGTTTGGAACGACATGAGGGTACATAAATAATGACAAAAGTTCAATTTTTGGGTAAACTATCCTGTTAATCCACATTATGCTAGTGAGAATGTAGGAGGAACTGCAATTAATTGTCACGAAAATAATGTCAAATTGGCAAAATAATGCAAAAATGTCTTAAAAGGTCCTAAAATTGGATTTAGCTTCTCCACACAAAATATAATATCTTATTTCTTTTGATTTTATAGTCAAACAAAAATGTGATTTCTGTCACCCTCAAGTTGTTCCAAACCTGTACGAGTTTCTTTCTTCTGTTGAATAAAAAAAAAACAATATTTTGAAGAATGTTGGTAACCAAACAGTTGATGGTTCCCATTGACTTCGATTTTTTTTCCCATTCTATGGAAGTCACATAAATAAATTCATACAGGTTTGGAACAACATGAACAGCAACTTAGGTTAACTGTCCGATTGTTTCGTGTCTTAGGACATCAATGTGTCGTCACGAGCCGCAGGGTTTAATTTGGATTTGTCTGTGCATGTTTTTTTTACTCTCATAGATTTTGTTACCATTGCCATGCATTATACGACTGATAGACTGCAACGGTTGGACTTAAAAATCATCAAATGTGTTCTACTGAAGAAACAAAGTCACCTACATCTTGGATGCCCTGGGGGTAATCTCTGACAGAGAGAGATTTGAGTTGCATTAATAACTCAAACAGAGCCTTGCGTGGGAGATTTGATAGAATATGATGTTTCCAAAGTAAAAGCAAGCACCCACACACACACACACTGACAAAAGCGTCCATGAAGACTTCATCGCTACACCTCAAACCCATAATATGATCCGTCTGCAGCCCAAACTGAACCTGTGTACTGAATAAGATGTGTAGATGCAGAGTGCTGTTACCTGGTAAGCGTGGTCAGTGCGGATATGGCACAGCGTCGACGGTGCTGATTGGCTGAGTGGGGTGTGGATCATGTGGGCGGGCTCAGATCGAGAGGCATCACAAGTCAAGACGGGGAAGATGGGGGCCGGGCCGGACGTAGTAGGTGACGTGGGCGTGAGGTTGGACAGCCCCTCCGAAAGCGTGTCCATGTTCACCTCGATTTCAGAGTAGTAGAAATCCTCCTCGCCATCGCTGTAGTCAGAATCTCCATTTCGCCTGAAAACACACAATCCTAGACTTACACAGGCCTAAGTGCACTCTTGTGTGCGGCCAGCAGGGGGCAGCAGTGCCAGCACATTAACAGAGGTTCGAGTTTATATGGCAAGGTCAGGTAGCAACAAGAGGCTATAAAAACACTCTTACTACTTCCATCAGAATGTGGTCCCCTCGTTACCTCCTGTTATGGTGCACAGAAAGGGAAGAGCTCCCTGACAGACAATCTGGGCCCTTCAGATTCATCTCCAGTCCAACAGCAATGAGTGAAACTTCCATTCGAAAGTTAACAGTATACTTCTCTTTAAAAAAAGAGAGCCGATCTCTCTCATTTCTGTGTAGAAGACTACACGTTCAAACTGCAGAGCAAACGTGTGCACATCTGTCCCGGGTGTGATGTGTCTGACTGACTCTTACCCCAGGTGGACGGTGCGGATGTGGCGCTGGATCCCTGAGGAAGTGCTGAGGACTTTTTCACAGTTCTTCCACAGACACTTAAACATCACCTTCATGGAGTTCTGGAACAAACAAACACACGATTGACACGTGAAGGACATATCAGGAACTTTGATGTTGCCATAGAATAGTGTTCAGAGAAGTTTCGATTTCAGGTTTTGGTTCAGTCAAGGCCGTCTTTGGACTGTAAAGGAGGCAAATCATGAATCAGTTTTACAATGGCAGGCCTGTAAGATTTAGATTTTCGAGTATTTTATCAAGTATAAAGCTTAAAAAAATAGACAGCACACCTAAGGCTACAAACTCTGAATGTTGTCTGCATGCAAAGTGATTTGGCAAAGAAATTTGATTTCGGGGGACAAAAAAACAAAAACAGAATGCCTAAAAAAAATATCAGTATAGTCCTGCCTTATTGCTATAAATATAAAACACACTTCAAAGATGAATTATGTAAGAATAATATTAGTATGGTAGTAAGTGTTCTAAAATATATATTTTGTAGCAATGTTATTTTAGTATTATTTATACACTTATAGTACACTTAGTATTTATTATTTTTGAATTAGCATTTATTTTATTTTTCATTTTAGTTTACATTTTAGTAATTTTGTTGTTTCTATTTAGCTTTCATTTCTATTTTATTTCAGTTTTAGTTTTAGTAATCAATCTAGCCCTGCCTTATTGCTGTAAATATAAAACCCATTTTAAAGATGAATTATGAGAATAGTAATTATTAAGTGCATCTTTAAGTGATCTGAATATCTGAGATATTTGTAGTTTGTTATTTATAAAGTATTATGCTATTTATATTTTGAATTAGCATTTATTTTATATTTTGAATTTTTATTTCAATATTGGTCATTTTTTATGTTCTTTTGTCATTTTTATTAATCTTTATTTCTTCTTTATTTCAGTTTTAGTTTTAGTCATTTTAGTACTAAAGTTTAAACATTTTATTTCAGCTAGCTGTCAAGGCAAAATTTCTAATTTGCATTTAAGTTTTTCATCTAATATGTTATATTTTATTTTATTTCAGCTTTATTTAACCAAAATATTTTAATAATTTTGATTAAGATTAACAACAGTCCTGCCTTATTGCTATAAATATAAAACCCATTTTCAAGATTAATTATGAGAGAATAATAATAAAGTGCATCTTTAAGTGTTCTGAATATCTGAGATATTTTGTAGCAATGTTTAAAAAAATTTTTTTTTATTATTCATAAACTATTATGCTATATATATATATATATTTTGAATGAGCATTTATTTTATATTTTTATGTTTCATTTCAATTTTAGTTTTTATGTTCTTTTGTCATTTTTATTAATTTAATTTATTTTTAATTTATTTCAGTTTTAGTTTTAGTACTAAAGCTTAAACTTGTTTTATTTCAGTTAGTTGCCAAGGCAAAATTTCAAATTTGCATTTAAGTTTTACGTTTTTCATCTAATAGTTATATTTATATTTTATTTTATTTCAGCTTTATTTTTACAAAAAAAGGCAAGGAAACCCTTGAAGAGCCAAATATAATGCGCAGGGAAGTGATAGATCAAATCATGTATGGTATGAAGAGCATGGTCTATAAGGAGATCTGCTGTATTTGCAGTCAAGGCCGTGATCAGCAGTGATTCAGAGGTCTGATTGCATAAGTCTCATGTGTATGTGCAGTTAGAAATTCCCTTCAGCACTGCTGCAGTGACACAACTATTAAAACACTTCAAAACAACAGTGACACTGCCAGGTGACGGCATGCGTGTCGTGTGTGGGAGATTCACACCTGCGCTCTTCTGTCACTTTCACCAGCGCTCATTTCCCCTCTTGCTATAAATCTCATCTGTGTTTATCTAACATGCTTGATTCCGGAGTTTCTATAGGTGACTCAAACAATGAATCAGCCTCTCACATGCTGCAATACACTGCTTAGTTATAGACAATCCGAAAATTAACACTCGAGCGTCAAAACTGAGTACATTAAATAAAATTACTCACCAGTTACATTATTTGTGCTTGATCAAAAATAAAAACAGTAATATGATATATTATTACAATTTAAAATGTTTTCTTTTTTAGTTTTTTTAATATACAGTATATTGAAAATTATTTTATATTATAGTAATATAACTGCACAGTGCACACAAAAGTGTTTTTTTTTTACATTAAAGAAATGTATTCCTGTGATGCAAAGCTGAATTTTCAGCATCATTACTCCAGTCTTCAGTGTCACATGATCCTTCAGAAATCAGTATAATATGCTGATTTGCTGCTCAAAAAAAAAAAAAAACCTTATCAATTATGAAATGTTTTTTTGTTGTTGTTTTTGATGCATAGGAAATCAGCATTTGAAAAAGAAATCTTTTGCAACATCAATGTATTTACTGCCACTATCAATTTTATGAATCCTACTTTAATTTGTAAAAAAACAAAACATATTACTGACCTCAAACTATATGTTTCATTTATTGATTGATTTATTTATTAAAAATAAATAAAGCAAAAAGTTGTATTTAGAAAAATAATAATTTAAAATAATATTTAGTAAAATGGAATGTAAAAACAATGCCATTGAGATATATTTATCGAAAGCTAGTTTTCTCAAAAGTTAAATATTTACCCTGGTTATAGTTGATATCCTGGAGAGTGTGCGTAAATGTTTAATAGGTTACATAATGCGTCATATTCCCAGAGTTCAGACTGAGAACAGTGTGAATGAATGACACTCCAGAACAAACCGAGATTACATTATCATTATAATCATAAGTATCATCATTTCTTCTGATAAACCCATCCAGGAACTTAATTTGTGAGAAAAATTAGCACATTAACTCTGAAACGTGAAACGTGTCCAGACCTGTTCACTGCTCTCATCAGAGTCAATGAGTGGGCGTGTGTCTGCTCACACACATACAAAAACAAGCAAATACTCCCTCTGTTCTCAAGGCCGATGATATTAACCCTTTCACAGATCACACGAGCCTACGAAACAGAGATGATGTGACAACCATTAACCAAAATAGACTCAGAAAGCGAGCCAGATAACTGGCGGAGCGGGGCTGGAAGTGTATGTTTCCATCCATCTTTATGAATGAACAGCCAGTCCTCTTGTGTTACACTTCACCCAGCTGCTCAGCATTTGGCTTGGTTCGCTTCGAAGAACTTTGTTTCTTTTTCTCGTCTCCTTCATTCAGAGTGGTTTTTATTGGCTATTGCAGGACGTATAGGTATGCAGGGAGGCCTCTGGTGAGCTGAAATAATAGAGGAGGTAGCCAGCGCTGTTGCCTAAGACAAGCACTAGCAGTATGGGACA
Organism: Sinocyclocheilus rhinocerous; assembly: GCF_001515625.1. Lineage (NCBI taxonomy): Eukaryota > Metazoa > Chordata > Actinopteri > Cypriniformes > Cyprinidae > Sinocyclocheilus > Sinocyclocheilus rhinocerous. The sequence goes on along the minus strand of NW_015659717.1, from coordinate 314,661 downwards.
CATCCATCTGTCTCTGTACTCACACAGAAGAGCCAAAAAATGAGCCCAAACGATATTAAACATTATGTAATGCGCACAAGCAAGAAACGAAAAATTCTGCAATCTATTTTTTTAACTCTTTCTTCAACATTTCGACTAAATATCTAGTTGTGTACAGCATGGCTAATGGAGTTTCTAACATAATCTGAACCGATCCTAATGGGATCAAATAAGAATGCCCTAAGGATCCTTAGGCTACGTCCACACGAAGCCAGAGCTTTTCCTATCCGATCTTTTTTTTCTCCTCGTCTCAAGAAATATCTGCGTCCAGCCGTCCACACGAAACCGACACAAAATGCTGTAGTATACATGCCAGACCAGCATGTGGCGCTGTAATTCTGCCACAGAGATACACTAAAACGGAGAAGAAGACTTGGACTATGCGCATAAACCTTGCGCGCGGTATACAAACAAACATGGAACAATACATTTATTAATCTGTGTTAATGTTAGTTAATAAAAAAGACAATCGTTCAGTGTTTGTTCATGTTTTTGTGTCTGACTAGGGGCGAGACGTGGGCTGATGACGTCATCGTTTCAGAAACTATACGGATTCGCTGTCCACACGAAAACACAAGGGTGGCGTTTTCAGATTTATCCGCTCTGGGACCCGGTTTCAAAAAATATCGGTTTCACTCTCCCAAAACACCGGATCCGTCTGGACGAAACGCCTATACGATACAAAATGTATGCGTATACAGCTAAACGTGTCTCCATGTGGACGGGGCTTTATAATTCAGTGGTTCTGAAACTTTTTTGGTCACGCCCCCTTTAAACCTATAAAAAAAATCTACAGGGGAAAAAACACCTGCATCACTTGAAACATTGAAAAATAGCATAGAGAGAATAATATTATTATTCTCTTTGTTATTTTTTATTTATTTTTATTTATTTTTGTGGGTTTGCTGTCCGCTAAGGCATAGGACACACAGGCCTTTCCCTTTCCTGCTCACCAACGAAATTAACACCGTTTCTACACCAGACGCGAGTGGCAAAATACAGTAGAACCCATTATAATCAGTGATGTCTAGATGCGGCGCGGCGCAACGCAACACGACAAATCCCCAACATTAAACGGATGCCTTGTTCTATTTATGACGTACTGACACAAAGTTAAAATGATTTGCAACGGTCGCTTTGTCATGTCCAGTGTAGAGCTGTAGCGTCCGGTATAGACGGTGAGTGGTGAGTGAAGCCGAGAGCAAGATATGCCTCGTCATATTTTCTGCATTTAGCTTTTGAATGACCAGCACCTGCCTGGGCCTATGCGACTTCATCTATGGTTTTTCTCTTCCCTTTCACAAACCGATCCATCTCCCATTCTAAGTTACGTCCTTTGGCTGTTTACTGTTTTAATTATTTTCTTTTTTCTGCTGATGGCCCGCGCCCACCCTGCAATACTCGTGAGCCCCCCCTGGTGGGCGCACCTCACACTTTGAGAACCACCGTTTTAATTAAACTGAAAAACAAAATCGGTTTAGTTGGGTCTAAGAGCTTTCTTATTTGATTGCGACAGAATCTATTAAGAGATAGATTTTTTTGTGTTTGTTTGTTTTTTCATTTTGGAAGGATTCACAGTACAGTCGTGGACAAAAGTTTAGGCAGTGACATAAATTTTGTGTTTTGCAAAGTTTGCTGCTTCAGTATTCTATGGAATACTGAAAAACAATGATAAGCATATTATAAGGGTTAAAGGCTTTTATTGGCAAAAAATATATAATGAGTCAATATTTGCAGTGTTGACCCTTGTTCTTCATAACCTCTGCAATTCGCTCTGGCATGCTGGATATTAGCTTCCGGGCCAAATCCTGACTGATGGTGATCCATTCTTGCCTTATTAGTTCTCGGAGTTGATCACAATTTGTGGGCTTCTGCTTGTCCACTCGCCTTTTGAGGACTGACCAAAGGTTCTCTATGGGATTGAGATCCGGGGAGTTGCCTGGCCACGGATCCAAAATTTCAATGTAATGATCTTTGAGCCACTTCTTTATCACTCTTGCTTTGTGACATGGTGCTCCATCATGCTGGAAAATGCACGGATCATCACCAAATCATATCATACGTTTTAAAGGCTTTTATTGGCAAAAAAGTTAATATTTACAGTGTTGACCCTTGTTCTTCATAACCTCTGCAATTCGCTCTGGCATGCTGGATATTAGCTTCTGGGCCAAATCCTGGACTGATTGTGATCCATTCTTGCCTTATTAGTTCTCGGAGTTGATCACAATTTGTGGGCTTCTGCTTGTCCACTCGCCTTTTGAGGACTGACCACAGGTTCTCTATGGGATTGAGACCTGGCCACGGATCCAAAATTTCAATGTAATGATCTCCGAGCCACTTCTTTATCACTCTTGCTTTGTGACATGGTGCTCCATCACGCTGGAAAATGCACGGATCATCACCAAACTGCTTAGCAACGATTTAAAAGGCATCTGATCACTCTACACAATAATCTAAAAACAATGTGAATGAACATCACAACAGCTTAAGCAGCAAACTTTGCAAAACACAAAATTTATGTCACTGACAAAACTTTTGGCCATGAGTGTAGAGCTTAGTATGTAATATTGACAGCTAGTGGTTGAAATGGGTACTGCAGGCAAAATAAAAAATATTAAAGTGCCCCTATTGTGCCTTTTCGAATATTACCTTTCATGCAGTGTGTCATGTAGCTGTATGTGAACATAAACTATCTACAAAGTTGTGAAGCCGACAGTGCGCGATAAATAAAGTTATTGTCTATCAAAAAAAAGAGTCGGCTCGCAAACGCCTAAACAAGTCGTCAGGAATTGTCGAGAAGACGCTGTATCCTATGCTGTGAGAGTAAATTAGTTTTATCACATCTTATAATTACCACAAACCTGTTAACACTTGACACTTACCACTGAGAAACGTCCTGCTCCGGTCGTGCTTGCGAATCAGTCTCCTGTCGATCAGCCAGTTCAACCGTTTCATCATCAGACTCCGGCTCGAATTGGTAAGGTACAATCGATACCATCTTTTCTATGTATTGACAAGTCTCCAGGGCTGTCATTCCGTCATGGCAATTCATGGGAAGTTGCTAAAGGAAGGTCGATTTGTTGCTACAAGTTGCTAAATGACGTTGTGATGTCATTGCGCGATGACATCATCACTTAATCACAACGCAAAATTGTGTCGCTGCATCAAATCTCAGCAAAAAATATATTTTGTATATGTTAATTTTGATTTGTTAAAAACTGTTTGTAAAATAATATAAATGCATTATAAAATAATATGAAAATATAAATAACTGTATTTTTAAATACAACATTGTTCAAAAATGTGTAAGTGTTCAATAATTCAGTTACAATTTAAGTTTTTTTTTATTAGCTAGTAAACTTGTAAGACTACACACTATGAACAATTATACTTTTAAGCAGTGTATTTGTTGTTAGTTTGTATGCTACACTAAGAAAAGTTTGTAAAAATAGTCTACTATGTTTATATGAAGGAATTTTCCTTATTGATTTTTCACAGGTTTTTTTTACCTGCATTTTAAATTGTGCATTGTATTTTGTGTTTTTTTTTGGGTTACAGAATTACAGAGTTGCAACGGATAATGGATGACGGATAATGTCCTGGAAAATTACTAGTACCCTTTCCATTTTTCTTACAGTGTACTAACTGATCAACAATCACAGCTACTAACAAGGTGTATCACAATAGGTGTGTTCGTCTTGAAGCGGCGCTGCGCAGATCGATCAGTGTTTGACATCAAAGCACCAGCACGAGAACAATTGGAAAGCATGCAGATCCGTTGAATTATTGTTGAACAATTGCAAATAGCAGTTAACTTAATTCACGTGATGTGTGCACTGCTAGGCATCTTTGGTTTCCTCTTTTTGTGTAATTTAGATGGAAAATGTGTGCCTTTTTATCGCTTGAATCACTTATAAAAAGTTGCCAAATAATAATTAAAAAAAAGCTACATTTGTTGCTAGGTCATGGCAATGGGCGTTTCGTTTCCGACACGCGCTGTATGTGGTAGACCAATCCAGAGCCAATCTCTCTGCGGCTCTGGACCAATCACAAAGGACTGCGCCATCTGAGCAATCACAGCAGTGAGGGCTCACGGAAAGGAGGGGTTTAGAGAGACTGATTCTTTGAACTGCTTCGCATGAGTCGTTTACGAATCATTTAGAAATGAGGTCAAATTAAATCTATTTTTTGAGAAAACTAACGTGTTTTTTGACCTTGCATGCATGTAAACCTGTTTTAGGAGACTCATAAAACAATATTAGCAATCTTAAAAATGGCATAATAGGGGCACTTTTAAGAGTTTTTTCTCCTCCCACTCCTCATCAGACTCGATGCTCACTCGGGTTGCCAGATTGAGGACATGCAACAGGAACGTGTGCAACTGACCCTTCGCAAAGACCCGCCCCCCCCTCTTCATTACTGTTGCTATGTCCGACAAGCCATGGCACTCTCACACTGCACATCACGTTCTCACGCAGTGAAAAATACATCACGGAGCAAACATCAAACAGACAACGCATCGACAGACGAGACAGAACAGGTTACTTTTGGTATGAAAAAGTCTCAGCTTTCAAATGTGGTCTTTTTTAGGAAATTCAAACAATAAAAACGGGTTTGTGGCTCTTAATAGAAATGATATTAAGAACATGTGAAAATAAATCTGTTCTCAGATACCAAAGATAACAAGAACTCGGCATCCACTCTCTCCTCTCTCGGGATACTCTTCTTCGGTGTTTGTTTACACTGGTTTTCGAAACAGCGCCACCACTCTCGCCCTTTTGTGCAACAGCAGCTGCTCCGGGCACGTGATCTAAGCTCAAATCTGATTGGATGGCCCGTTTCATCACAGAGCAATGGGGAAAAAAATCGACACATAGGACAAATCGACACGTTCAGTGTGAAAAGGCCTTAAGTTGATGAGTTGTTCGTTTGCTGGCGTCCATGACTGCAGTACGCTGTTTTCTGCCAACAGGCAACCCGGGGTATAGAAAAACTATTGTGTAAACTGGCAGTAGGCGGAGTCACAGACCAAAACAAAAACAGACATTCCGACACAGAAAGCACATTTCAAAGCAGAATAACTGGCTGTAGCATTGTTTTTTGGATAAGTATGTGAACTCAACATGCTTCCTAAATATCTGCTAACATAATATGGTATTATTATGCTTTAATAAATGACATACATCACCTTTAATCATATTAAGGTTTCACTACAAACCATGTGTGTGTTATTTGAGTTTTCAAGTTGAAAGTAAAGTTGTGGAGTTGTAGAGCTGTAAAATCTTGTGTTAATTAGCGGAACTACTGTTCTAGGTGGATCAACCTCCAGTTATGTGTTATGATCATTCCTGTGACTTGAGTGATGGTATCTTGGCATACCTTGCAAAGTTACTTGGTTTACAAACTTTGCATGGTCATGACAGGAATTGAAAGATTGGATATAACTTTGCACAGATAAGTTCAGTAAGCAGTCTTATATTAATAATATTAACAAGTCTTTTTGTAAACATTTATTGTAATGCAATGCCATGCTCCATTGATTACCATAGTAAGTGCCTTGCTGTAAATGAGATTTTTGTACACTACTATTCAAAAAATTTGGGGTCAATACACTTCTTTTAAATAAATAATACTTTTGTAGTTTTAATCAGAAGATTTCAGTATAGCTGAAACTAGAAGAATCCTTTTAAATGTCTCATATCACTTAAGGAAAGTTTTTCTGTCCTGTTTCTGCCTTCTTCATTTCTCTGTCCAATATCTGGAATTGCAAAATCAGAATTGAGAAATATTCAGTAAAAAAAAAAAAAAACATCTGAGTACACATATTTCAGTTTTCTCCTTTCTTCAGGGAGAAGCGTGTAGTCGTGACAGAATCTGTGTATACAATATTGTGCAATTGGGAATTGCGTGAAAAAACGTGTGTTACAGCGTGTGTAGCACTGTGAAAGGATAAGTCCGAGTGGATCTATAACAGAACCCCCCCTCATCCACACACACACACACACACATCCTTGGCCTCTCCCAAAACAAGGTGAATGAGCAGAAAGGCTAATGGCTTCCTGACATTGAAACCACATTCACATTCTGGAGTGATTCCACACTACAAAAAACAGAAAAGAAACAAAAGAAGAGACAACGAAAGAGAGAGAGCAAAAACATGCCATCATTTTCTGAGGTGCGAAGGTGACAAGACTCATTGGGCCAGGGCCACACTGATGTGCTTATTAGATCTCTTCAATTATTGAAGGCAGAAATCTGCAAATTCACTGAAGAGTCAAGCCACTTTTGTGCACAAAAACGAACCAGTCGAACTGCTTTCTCATATGCCATGACTTGACACCCCTACCTTTCTTTTTCGGGGGATGGGGTCTTCAAACAGGAAGTGTGTACTCTCGGTTTCCTCAATGTTGTCATCACTCTGGGAGGAAAGCAGGAAGCTCTTGCCGGCATCGTTGGAGAGGGGCGGGGACGGCGTGGAGGGCACCGATTGGTCGCTGGCATCCCAGCTCCAGTTCCCACTGGTAGAGCTGCTGTAGCTGGCAGACAGGCTCTCCTTCCAGCCCTTACCAGCCAAATCTGCACCTGAACACAGAACACAGCGTTTTAAAGCAGGAAAAGACCTTTGACACTATTGCCTGGAGTATGTATTATTACCTATCCCAGAACCCAGCACACTGCATGAATTCACAGATTAAAAATCAAATCCATGGATTAAAAAATAAAACATAACAAAAAACAAAAGACATAACAAAACAAAAACAAAACAGAACAAAAAAAAAAAAAAAGACAACAAAAAACAAGGGAAAAAAGAACAAAACAAAACAAAAGACAGCAAAACAAAAATAAAAACAAAAGAAAATGATAGACAACACAACAAAAACAGAGCAAAACAAAAGACAGCAAAACAAAAATAAAAACAAAAGAAAATGATAGACAACACAACAAAAACAGAGCAAAACAAAAGACATAAAACAAAGCAAAAAAAAAACAAAAACAGAACAAAACAAAAGACAGCAAAACAAATCAAAACCAAAATAAAACAAAAACAAGACGTAAAAAAAAAAAACAGAACAAAAGGCATAAAACGAAACAAAGAAAAAAGCAAAAAATCAAAAACATAAAAAACAACCACTTAAAACAGATAAATAAAACAGGCATATTCAAAACAATGGCCGATTAATAATTATACTGAAGTTCCAGGGGCTCTTACCAAACCCAAATATCAGTACATATCAATACATCCATATACTACTATGACTGATCAATTTTGGTGTGTCCCAATTTTTGCACAGGTGAGGCCAACTTCAGTCCTGGAGAGCCACAGTCCTGCAGAGTTTTGCTCCACCTTTGATAAAACTCACCTGCCTGTAGCTTTCTAGTAACCCTTAGACCTTGATTAGCTTGTTCAGGTGTGTTTGACTAGGGTTGGGGGTGGGAGGACTGTGGCTCTCCAGGACCTATGTTGGCCACCCCTGCTCTGTTCTAAACCAATTTTCAGTATAAATAGTGTGATTAGTGTTCTCACTGAAAATTCCAAATTGCACTTCAAATACCCAGATGATGCACTTCACTGAAAAACGAAGTGTGGAATGTTGGACACTTGCACTCAACTGTCACAGTTTTAATACATAGGCTATTGGAGGATAAGGGGTCATCAGACTCTGATGGTGAATGACAAAATAACCTCATAAAATTCATACACTAGACAGTTGAGTGCACAGAATAAGTGCATAGTGTATAGTGCGTCATTTGGAACACAACCTTTGTTATTCGGAGCTAGGTCAATTTCTGTGAAAGTGTGTATGCTAAAAGAATTCATTCAGAATCAGACATCCAATCTTTCACAGAATGCAGGAAATTTGGCATTAGACTCAGAGTGAAAATCATTGATTTGTTTGTGCATATTTTACTCTTGTTTATTACACGGCTCTCTGAAATACTTTATTCTGATTGGTCAGTCACAACATTCCAAGTTGTGTTATCCCCAATAACATCCGTCGTAATTAGCAATGCCGAATAACACACCACTTATCTGGCTTCTCTCACATCTTTCCTATCACACCACCGCACTCTCTCTCAGTTCATTCAAACACAGCTGCCATCTTGCACCTCAGTCATTGACTGTATTTACTGTAAAATAAAACCGCCGTCTAGACTCAATGCTGTTTGTTAGGAACTGTTTTTCTTTGTGGAAGCGTTGCGTTTAAAAGCTAATAAAGTATTTCAACTCAAATCAATATAGGTGTCTAATTATTTACTTATGTGGCAAGTCGCCCTGGAATAAGCAGGATAATAAACATTCAGCCGGTTGTTATCGCAGGATAAAGGGGTTTATTCTGCGACTGCGATAACATCCACCTGGCTGAACATTACTCCTTACATACGGTTTAGTCACATTGGAGTTGGTGTGAACTCACACAAATATCCCTGATGGCACGCAACACTGGGTGAAGATAAAATAACACAGCAGCACTCAAACCTGTAAAGCCATTGTATTATTTCATTAATGCGAAACAGAAATTAGTTTCACACCTTGCTTTGTTGCCTGTGGCATTTTTAGTCAAATAAATGTTTTATAAATTGCAACACATGACCTAGTGTGCACTCTAATAGAAGCAGAAAGTAACAACTTCTGTAACTGCTTCAGTAAATGTGTTTATATGAGATTCATTTGTCAATAGATCTATAAAAAACGTAATAGTTTAAATCAACACAAATGGACTGTTTACAAGCATTCAAATTAACAAAAAGAAAAAAGAAAAGAAATAAAAACTGTGCTAAATGAGTCACATCACTACAAATCACGGTAACACTTTACAATGAGATTCACTTTTGCTCTATCATAAACTAATGATAACTAACATTTTACACAGCACCTATTAATCTAGATTAAAGTTAATTTATAAATACACTACAGTTCATTATTTTATGTTGTTCATAAAACATACATTAATGTTGTTAACCACTTAATGCTAAAAATGTATTCGTAAATGTAGAAATTAACATAAATGATTGACTGATGTTAAAAAAAAGAACCATATTGTAAAATGTTGCCAAAATCTCATTATTCAAGAAAAACCTAAATGTTAGTGAAGGACTGACATTTCAGCTACCAAAAATATTTGCCTTTTTTTTCTTTCTTTTTTTTTGGATTACAGCCACGGTTTATAATTATATAATTAAAAAATCTATCTAAAAACAACCTTATGTGCAATTTAAATGCTTATTGATTGATTGATTGATTGATTGATTAATTCATTGATTGACTGATTGATAGTTTAATTCATTATTATTATTATTATTATTATTATTATTTGTATTAATATATATATTTTTTTAGTTTTGCTTTTGCCGCATTATGTTCAATACCATATCAGCGCCAAACAATAAAGGTTGTAAACACAAATCTGCAGATATACCATATAGCTATGTAAAGATGAGCTATGCAACAGAATAGGACACACTGTCCAGCTGATGTTAAGCAATAATAACCTTGAACAAACTAACTTAACGAAATCTCTAGGCTTAAAGATACCCTTAAGCAACAGCATAAACTGTGCTGACATTGCATGACCCCAAACAGGCAAATCACCCCCAATTCATGGCACTTGACCTCTTAGGATTATGGTCTGGGTTCTTCCAGCATGTGTGCTCTTGCCATTTAGCAGATGTTTTTCATTCAAAGCGACTTACAGTACACTAATTACAGGAACACACTCCCTGGAGTGGCATGATTTAGAGGTTAAGTGCTCGGCTCAAGGGCACAATAGCATCAGGAAAGAATTGTAATCTAAGTAGCCCTACAGTTTCTGCCTCAATCCTACATGAGGATTGTCACACCAGTTTGACTTTTCCCCCACATCAGTGTTTTATTGTGGTTAAATCCATTTCAGATAAACCCAGACTGTGGTTGGTCACTTTATAAGACCGCATCTTCCTCTCAAAGTTGGCGGTTCTTGGCAGGAATAAGCTGCAATGAAGACCAGACCTCATGCCGTTAGTCATTAGGCTAACAAAACTACTGAAATACCAGCAGCCCATATTAATTCTTTCTTTATCTGTTTTCTAGTGGGGAGGAACGGGACAGTTCTCTGTTATTTGTGCAGCCACACTGATACAGTACAATAAGTCTTTAATTTCCCAGAAGGGCAATGTGTTTGCATTAAAGATATTAAAAAATGACAACGCACAAATGAAAAACACATAAAATCCAATCCCAAGGCCAATGTCCTTGATTAAATAGTAATGGAGAGTAAGGAAAGCTGTGGCACTTTTTACTTAAGTTGTCCTCTAGGCAAGAGTAATGAGATATAATATTATTTCAGGATGTCTGCTATCAACTGAAAACATCTATACCGAAGGGACATTGAAAAATGACATACAAATGTGAACATGAGAAAAACTATTTACTAATGCGCTATGTCATTTCAAAGATTTATCTTGCAGCACATTCACTTTTCTGTAACCCATCCAGGAAAGGGTTTAATATTCAGAATATATAAATGTAAATAACCTGTTTTTCTATCGTTTTCTAACAGTATTTGCAGTAGTATTAATTTCCAGTTGTCCACGCCATGCAGAAAAATAGTTTTTCGGCATTTTTATTAAATGTATACGAGGTATATGAGGGGCCTTTTTAGGTATATGGCCAATTGACAAATATTATTTCAATTACCATTCAAAAGTTTGGGGTCTTGAAGTTGTTTCTGCTCACCCGAGACTGCATTTATTTAATCAGAAATACAATAAAAACAGAAATATTATTAAAAATGTGAAATAACCGTTTTCTATTCCAATATATATTTACATTTACATTTAGTCATTTAGCAGACGCTTTTATCCAAAGCGACTTACCAATGAATATATATTCAAAATGTGAATATATTGTAAAATGTCATTTATTCCTGTGACGCAAAGCTGAATTTTCAGCATCATTACTCCAGTCTTCAGTGTCACATGACCCTTCAGAAATCAGTATAATATGCTGATCTGCTGCTCAAGAGACATTTCTTATTATTATCAATATTGAAAACAGTTGTGCTGATGAATATTTTTGTGGAAGTCGTGATACATTTTTTTCAGAATTCTTTGATAAGTAGAAAGTTCAGACAGCAGTTATTTGAAATAGGAGTATTGTGAAACATTCTAAATGTCTTTGCGTTCACTTTTGATCTCTTTAATGTGTCCTTTCTGAATAAAAGTATTAATTTCATTCAAAAATATCAAATTAAATCCTACTGACTCCAAACCTTATTTGAACAAAGTTATACAGCGTATTCAATGACACTCCAATATCCCTTATATAATAATGACTAAATTATCCATCATCCAAAATTCATCACTGATGCAAATTTGGCCAACTAAAATAGTACAATAAATCAAAATAATCAAAGAAGGTCGGAGGATTTGAGTGACTCAATAACTGAAGGAACAAACAAGAGGGGAAATCCTCCATGGAAAGTGTTCAGAGGATCCATTAAAACAGCCTGTTCCTTCCAAGACACAAATGTAAGGGACTGTGGAGGGACAGCCGTTGTTTTGTGACAGCTTAAGAAAACCCTCACTTTTCATTTTGTTCCAGAATCTCTGAAAGGTCAGAACAAACGCAATACAAGTACGCTTTCACCACAGTTCAGTTAACATAAAAAATCCTGCTCTTTAAAAAAGAACAATCTTTGGTTACACGTCTTAAAGGAATAGTTCTGTTCAATGAATCTGATTTGATTCTCGAGTTTGACTCACTGGCTCTTTAGTACACATTTATTGTAATTGCATGGAAAATAGCAACCACTACATTTCTCAAAATATCTTCTTTGGGCTTAGAAATGACATGAGGGTGAGTCAGTGATAACAGAATCAGTTTCATTTTTGGGTAAGCTATTCATTTAAGGGCAAAATCTGTGTTTGATTCAAAGTCTAATAAAACATCAATGAGAGAGTTCAAGCACCTCTGCTGCTGCACAATGTCTATTGTCTTTTCTTCTGAAACTCTGTGAACATACTTTTGGTTTTGGAAGCCGTGAGCTGAAGGAAGGACAGTCACTGCAATTACAAACCCATAGTCTGGTTTTCCTCTCATCATGCTAAAGGGGACATAAAAATGGAAAACAGAATTTTTCTTCCTCTTTTGAAATAAGAGTCTGATGACCATGTGCTGATATTTATACAAAACGACACTGTATGTCTACACAGACAATTTTGTGAAACTAATCTGCAAAAACTGTTCAGAAATCATGGTGACTATGACATCACAACCATGAGCTCATTAACATATGACCACTGGTATGCTGAGATTAGCCAATCATAACAGAGGTCATTTACATCTAGAAGTCTTAAAGGTACAGTACAAAAAACAGCCCGTTTAATTGTACTGGGTAAAGTATTAAAAAAAGAAAAATGAAAAGGAAAAAAAAAAAACTTTTTGGTGCTAGAAACCTTGACTAACTTTATAAGTGATACAATTAAAATGTAGAATTTTTTTTAATATATGTATTACTTTTTAAAAATAACTGTTTTCTATTCCAATATATTTTAAAATGTAATTTATTCCTGTGACGCAAAGCTGAATTTTCAGCATCATTATTCCAGTCTTCAGCGTCACATGATCCTTCAGAAATTTTTCTAATATGATGATTTAACATTTTTTATTATCAATGATGAAAACAGTTGTTCTGGTTAATATTTTTGTGGAAACCGTGATTTTTTTTATTTTTTCAGGATTCTATGATGCTTAAAAAATTCAAAAGAACAGCATTTATTTGAAATAGAAATCTCTTGTAACATTTTAAATGTCTTTACTGTCACTTTTGATCAATTTAATGCATCCTTGCTGAATAAAAGCATTAATTTCTTCCAAATTTTTTAAAAGATAATTCTAATTATAATATAGGGTTGTGCCGATAGACGATAGTATCGTGTATCGACGATAGACAGAGATATCGCATGTGGCTGATGCCTTTGACGATAGCAAGACGATTATTATTATTATTATTATCAGGCTAGTAATACTATCTAATTAATATTAGGGCTTATTTGTTGCATTATATTTCTTTTTCCACGTTTTTACAGTATTGCCATTCTAACCAATCACACACGATTATGCTGAGCTTATGAATGCAATGGCCAATCAGAGGCGTTCAGATGAGCCATCACTGAAACAGCGGAGTTCTGACGATAGGACGATATGAAAATTGAGCATATCGCCCAACTCTATTATAATATAACATAATTAACATAATTAATAATAACTGGCTCAACCAATGGCGTGAGTTTGGGGCGGGACTATCTGTTTGAATCAGAACGGACTGTGTTCAAAAACAACCAAATATTTACAACTCTGTTTGGCGGCACACAAATTACACACTTCATTAATGCCAAAATGGAGAAAGCAGGAGTCCTTTTGAGCACTTATGAAGGTTTAGAGCCTGTTTGACAAGCCATCATTCAACCTGAGCGCTCTGGGATCTATCAGGAAACAGGGAAGCGAGAAGTAGAGCGATGTTTAACCTGAGGCACTGGAGGAAGGGTTGAGCACCAACGGGCTGGTGGACAGTATGGTCAGGACGGTGGCGGCCATCACTTCTTTATCAGCAAGACCAGAAGGCCTCCTGTTAAAAAAGAGAGAGCGAGAAATGAGGTTTACCAATCACTGACATCTTAAGACCTGGATCAACTAAAACTAATTACGTCAAGCAGAGCCAGATGTTAAGCGCACTCTCACATCAACATAAAACGGCACACATCTGTTAGGTGGGCCGCCCGGCCTTTCTCTCTCTCTCTCTCTCGGCCTGAGTGCCCGTTTTCTCTCGAGTCAGACTTCTCTCAGCTGTATCGCAGCTCCCTAGTAAAAAACACTAGCGCTTGGCCTCTGGTGTATGCCCACACAGCACGGCTCCATTATCAACTGTATTTATTCAGCGTGTGTGTGGGAGACAGTTCACTCGTGTTTGTAAATCAACACCAGGGTTTAGCGCGCGGCTGAATGAAACGCTCTGTTAACTGTTTAGGGTCTTGCTCACAGGTGAGATTCAGCTTCGAGTTGTGTATGTATACTGCGTGCACATGACTGATGGCTGTTATATTGGATTGCAGTGAAAGAGAGGGAAACCGGAGGGATTGTGGGAGATCAGAGAGAGAGGAGAGCGAGTGAGTGTTAACAGACATTACATTGAAATATTTATGCAAATTAGAAATGTTTAAATAAGATTACTGTACAAGATGGGACTGATGCGAATGCGATCAGTGGCATGTTGATTCAACAAACACAACTACACAATAATATCAAACAAATGTTATGTTATTATAAATTCATCTCTTGTCAAATGGAGATGATTTTGCTTCTAGTCCAAAGGGACCAAAAAAAAAAAAAAAAACCCTGAATTTTTTGTCATTTCAATGTATTTATTTGTACATTTGCATATAATTAAAATGTGTCATGACAGGTTTGATGTCAACTGCGATCAGTATGGAGCCATGTTGTTATTGTTAATTAAAATGAAAACAAACTAAAAATATTAAAATATTTTTTGTTAATTAAAATTATTTGCTTTGGCAAATAAGCTAAAATAAGCTGAAGTACTACAATTAAATGAAACCAAAATATATATAAAATAAATTTGTAAAAAAAAAAATTACAACACATAACAAAACCACTAAAATGTGTATATATAAGCTCATTAAAAAAAATAATACTATAATAATGATGGCCATATCTGATTATCAGTGAATAATTAATTACATTTTGGTCTGTTTATAACACAAAGTTTTTGTATGAGTATCTCAAAAGCCATATGGACTACTTTTATGTCTTTAAAAAAATTTTTAAAAAATTGTTTTTAATTACATTGACAACCCTCGTGCCCATTAATTTCTATTGTATGGAAAAGTGGAGCCTGAACGTTCTGCTAAACCTCTTTTTTGTCCTACAGAAAAACTATCAAATGGATTTGGAATGACATGAGAGTGAAAGAAGGAAATTTTTGGTGGTGAACTACTCCTTAAAAGTCAACTACCTATTTCAACATTCGTAATTACGTAATTTTTGAGCCACGCTAGAGAATCCGGCGAGAATCAGATTCTTCAGATCTTCTCCACCCTGAACACAGCAGCACTGATCTAAGCACAGAAACCGACACAATGCTAAGCTGTCTCTGTGTTATATAATCAAAAAAATCCCACTCACACTCCCTCATAATTTCATGAAATATGCTCCCTCTGCCCAACACACACACAAGCCGGGTTTCTGCCCCGCCCCCCTGCTTTGGCAACCCAACCAGAGCAAACTGGTTTAGAGTCGCTCTGAAAGCCAAGCCCAGAGACTTGGCAGGGCTGTCAAACTTTTTTCCTTTATCTGGGTCAACTTCCAAATATCTTTCTATCGCTGCAAAAGAAAAGAAAAGCAAGTAGTGGATTAGAAGCAGACAGACTAAGGAACATACATAAAATATGAAGTTCTGCCTAATATTTAGAGGAGAGGAGAGGAGAGGAGAGGAGAGGAGAGACTGTCTGCTTCTAGAGGCAAAGAAAATAACACACATTACAGATGACGGTACTATGCTGGTTTTATTAAAGACTGTGTGTGTGTGTGTGTGTGTGGAGCATACAGTCAGAATGAATATGTAGGTGTATGCTTGCATTTCTCTGTTTCCGACAGTCTTGATCAAAACACACTGGAGGTGGATTATGCTGGTATTTTTGGTATTGCATAAAAATATATATGTAGCAAATTATATTTAAAAGCAACACCCACATGCGTGCACACACCCACATGCACACAAACTCACACACACACACACACACGCTAGGGATATGCCGGTATCAAATTTTCATGTTGCGATTAATTGCTAATGCTTTTATTACGGTATACGGTATTATCACGATATTGAAATTAAGTTTTAAAAAAAGTGCTGTCATAATACAGTATAACAGGTTTAATAACTTTTTTCTTATAACAAAAATAACTGAACATTTAAATGCAAAATTAAATTAAAGTGCAAAAGAACTATAAAGACCAATAAGTATCACTTTAGCATATTCATTACCGTGATATATCGCATTACCGAATACCGGCACAAGTCTAACACACACACACACACACACACACACAATTCAGTCAGCTATCTAAATTGGAATATGACTAGACAGACTGCTTTTATATGGAATTAATTATAATTACTACATTACACAGGGCTCGACATTAACGCTTGTCCGGGACAAGTGAATGTTTTGGACGGGCAAGTGAAAGAGAAATTTACTTGCCCAATCGGACAAGTAACTTGAAAATGTCAATACCAAAAACAATAATAACTGCCTTTATTTGTGATATAGCCTTTGTTATAGGGGTGTGTGATATATATATCGTTTGCAATAATATCGTAATTGTTGTTTTAACGATGTGCGATTTGACATTATCGAGTATATTGCAAAAATCAAACAAAACACACCTACAGAGTGCACGCATATATTAGGCCTACGTAAAGAAGTCTAGTAGGCTAGACTAGCGCACGTGTGCGTTCTTTCACTGCATGATTCAGTATTAAAATGCATGAAGAATGTTCAGAAAATTCCAGATATGGGGGCAGAAAATTTATATATTTATATCATTTCATATAGTTAAACAATATCACACGGAGATCGAGTGCCGTTTTATTTATTTTTTGCTCCAAAAATCAGCATGATTACAAATGTGATTTTATACAACAGTTCAACAAACAAGAAGTTAATATTAAGAGACTTACGTTTTAGACACCATATTGCCTGTTTTTGTTCTAAAACAGAAATAATTCCAAACACAGCCACAGTTTTGCCACTTGCTTGAGCAACTTAATATATAGCTAAATCGAAGTAAAAGCAAAAGTAAAAAGCATTGAATAGTGTGCTGCTTATATTTATTGTGTTTAAAAATGTCTGTGAAAGATTGTATTACTGTACTGTGTAAAAAAAGAATTGCAATGCTGAAAAAGCATTTTCAGTAACAATGTTAGGATTTGAAATCAAAATAATGGATAAATGTTGTGTTTGTTGTAAACAGCCACAGATCAGTAGTGGACTCCTGTGTGAAAGCTGAGTCACCTAAGAGGGGAATTCCCCCCATTTTCAAAAATGAAATTTAGGCCCTGAATAAATGTCTAAAAATCCTGATTGGAGTATCACTATAAATAGTTATAAATGATAAAAAGAAGGCTTTAAAAAGATCGGTATCGGCAGATACTGCTTTCTGATCGGCGATCGGTGATCGGCCTCGAAAATCCTGATCGGAGCACCCCTAGGTTACCCGTCTCCACCCCCTGATCCCTAAACCTACCAATCTCCACCCCCTAGATGTGGATCCAACCACGCCCCCTGGATCTTGTGTTCTGCAGTGAGGGGCTACTGGTAATTTGCACTGCTCTTGGTAGATTGCGCTGGTCATTATGGAAATGAGATGTAAATCACCCGCAGAATTTTCCCCTCCCATCTGCGCTTTTTTGGAATTGCGCTCTTAACGCTAATTTGCCCTGTTTAATAAAGCTGGCCCTAAGAATGTCTCAGAATATCCCAACATTTTTACTAGCAATGTTGTGAACAGTATTGCTGGCTTTTTTTTTTTTTTGGAAACTGTGATACATTTTTCAAGGATTCAATAATGAATGGAAACAGCATTTAATTGAAATAGAAATCCATTATAACATCATAAATGCCTTTACTGTCACTTCTGATTAATTAAATGCATACTTGTTGAATAATATATATATATATATATATATACATACACCACATATTGTTACATATTGATGTCTTTACTGTCGCTTCTGATTAATTAAATGCATACTTGTTGAATAATATATATATATATATATATATACATACACCACATATTGTTACATATTGATGTTACACACACACACAATATATAACTTCTAGTGAGTATTTTGTAATTTTAGCTCCCAAAAGTAAATCCACATAATGATTTGGGAACGAGCGCGAGGATATCAGAAACTCAAACGGATTCTAGCACCAGCACTGTTTTCTCTGACCATCTCCCTCCCACTCTGTTTCTCTCACACTCACACACCGCCTGCTTTCCTGCCTTCCCGCTTCTCCACGCTTTTCCCGAAAAAGCTCTTTATCACATTCAACTGTATGATTCATGCGTTACCATATTCACACAAACACATTCATAAACACGCCGAGAGGGGCTTAGCAAATCTGTGAATGTGTGTGAGAGATAAATGAGACTTACCGGAATCTAATTTCCAGCATTAAAGTCAAATGTAAGTGTGCGTGTAATGCTACACCAGCAGTAACTGTGATGAATTAACCCACATCCTCTAATCACTCTGGTCGACAGCATCTGCAGGCCTGTGTAACACAGCGTCTAGATTTTGAGTGAGCAGAACAACATAATCTAGCCTAGCGTCTACACGTGTTGATTATAATGGGACTGATCTAGTTTTGTGGCATGTTGATTTGCAGTGGTAAACTGTAAAATCCAGCCTAGACCCAGTGAATTTAGTGACCGTCTGGCCGCAGGACTCGTTTGTACTCCTGTCAGAAATAAACTTACACGTCTACGGTCACATTCCTCCAATTCTGAGGAAATGAAGTATAGATTATGATTGAAGAGCATTTTCTCTCGGTTAGCTCTAGGTTATATTAGCTGAGAGTAAGCAGCTCTGGTTTGTGTTGTGTTACAGTTATGTGCCATTGTTACAATGCTGTGATGACAGTTTTGTGGTGGCTTGTTGGAAACAGATTTTTTTTAGCGGATTCTGGTGAGAGGCGTCTGGAAACACAACCGAAGATTTATGTTTGATCCAGAAGCAGAACTAACTGAAAGTAGTACTTTTTCTTAACCGTGACCGTCAAATTTCTTACACTTACTACGACTGTAGGGCACTTCACCCTTCACATATGTGAATATCATTTACTCATCCTCATGTCATTCCAAACCTGTGGGACAAAAAAAAAAAAGAATATCCGAACTGTCCTTTTCATTATAATGAAAGTGAATGAGGAGTGAAGCTAGGTATCATAAAAGTATCATAATAGTGGTTCATAGTTCATACAACTCATGTGCTATATTTCCAAGTCCTTTGCAGTCATATGATAGCTTTGTGTGTGAAAAGCGACTGAAATTGAAGTTGTATAGATCAGTGTTTCCCAACCTTTTTTTAGTCGCGGCACCCTTTGGAAATTTTAACAAACTTGTGGCACCCTACAAAATTAATTTTGTCACACCACGTGAAAGTGAATCCTGAGCGGTGAAATAATTTTCGGCAGCCAAAATTTCGGTGCATCTCTGATTATTGGCGACATCAGAAATGGATATTATATAATAGATGCTTTTTTGAACATTTTAGCAATTTAAAAATGTTAAAAAATGATTTTTTTACACGGCACCCCTGCTCTCGACAGACGGCACCCCAGTTGGGAAACACTGGTATAGACCACCTAACAGCACCAGTCTTTATTCAATTTAATTATGAAGAAAGTGACCGATATTCTTAAAAAATTCATCCCTTGTGCTCTATGGAAGAAAATAAGAAAATGAGAGTGAGTAAATGCCAACTGACAAAAAAATTTTTTTTTTTAAATCGAATACAAAATTTCCATCATGCGACCTTCATCAGGCATTGTGTACAAACCAGAAATCAAACACACCTAAATTTAAAATTCAAAACAGTCAATGAGAGCATCATTACCATCAATAATACCCAGTGACACACCAGGACAAGAAAGTGACAACCAAACTCACATCAACAATCATCTATCCATCTATCTATCTATCTATTTATCTGTCTATCAATCTATCCATCTATCTATCTATCCATCTAAATAAATAAATATTTTAAACAACTTTAAGACAAGTTATGCATTATGCAAAATTTCACACTGGGCATTTAAACAGCAATTTGAAAAGTTCTAACTGCCAATATAAGTAGTAAATCAGTTGTTATGTTGTCGTTTTAGTTTTTATTTTATTCATCTATTTCTTTCTTTATTCATTTGCTTGTTTGCCATACTGCTTTCCAACCTAATACAAAGTAAAGTTGTGCTGTCATGGCAGATAAAAATGCATGCGAGAGTCTGCAGACTGACTCTTAAATGTCAGACTTATCAATGACTCCATGTGACTTAATCAGGTTTGGATGAAGCTTATTCAGAGGACCTTGTGGAGAACTGTGTGTGGTCATACAGATCAGTCTGATTGTACAGGTATAGAGGACACTTCATTTGTGTATAAGCTGTTATGTGTGAATATGTCTTTGAATGTGTAAGGTTTTGTGTGTGTGTGTGTGTGTGCAGGATGGAGCAGGCAGTGAGAAGCACAGCTATAACTCCCACGCCTCCGAGCTTCAGTCTCCGCCCTGCTGGCCTGCTCTGTGTGTGTGTCTGGCTGCACATGTTCACTGATAGAAGCTCAAGTAAACAGAACCGGCCCTGCCTGATAGCACTCCAGAGAGCAGCTCCATTACTGACAAACAGCCGCTATTGGCTGGAGTGAAGCCAGCACCTCACTGAGAGAGAGAGAGAGAGAGAGAGAGAGAGAGCCACACTAGATCTCTGTTCCATCATGTTATAAGATAATCATTTCAGTTACATTAATACATCTGACTAAATTATTATTAACAAGAAAAACATGTTTTACATTTTCTAAAGTAAATATGTGTAAAAGGAAAAAAAAGTTGGTTGTTTTTTTAATGATCAAAAAGTTAAATATTTGATCAATCCAGTAATATAGTAATATATTTTAAAATGTAATTTATTCTTGTGATGCAAAGCTGAATTCTGAAGGGACCTACAAGAAACACCCCAAACCTGCTCAACTGTGTAGCATGAAGGAAGAGCAAAACAATTAAAAGGAAAGAAATGTGAGAAATATGAAGTGAATGAGTCTTCTGTGTTTGTGGTTAGATAGTAAACAGATAATATTTACCTGTGAGGACTGACATACTCTCTCTGAGTGTCTGTTTATGTGTGTGTGTGTGTGTAAATAAGGTGTGCGCTGTCACCCCGCATGACAGACACAGACAAACACACACACACCTGATCCTTCTCCTCAAATTGCTCGAAAGAGTTTTGACTCTGGAGGTTTAATATAAACATAAATGTCTTTACTGTCACTTTTGCTTAATTTAATGCAACCTTGCTGGACAAAAGTATTAATTTCCATAAAAAAAATAAAAAAAACTTATTTCAACTTTCCTCAATTTGTACTTATCCATTTAAACTTTTCCTCAAATTGTTATGCTTTTAATATTTTATGTTTTTATTAGGGCTGCACGATAAATCGCATGCGATATTTAACGCGCATCTTATCAGTAAAGCCGGTCAGTGAACAACGGCTCTGTGTAGTTAATGCTGCTCAATGTGAAAGCACGCACGTGATGGAGATTTACCGCTGATTACAGAACCGGCTTTCTGACAAGATGCGCATTAAATATCGCATGCGATTTATCGTGCAGCCCTAGTTTTTATTTTTATTAAACTAAAAAATGCAAAAGCGTGGCATTTTCACTAGTGGTCAGACTTTTGGTGCCGTCCTGCAGTGCATGCTTTCATTGCGCTGCTTCATGCATTGGTTTGGTTTGTCTCTGTTTGGTTCAGTGTGTTTTTCAGGAAGCAGATATGTCACGCCGCTTGGAAGAGATTCAGAGAAAGCTATCTGGCCTGCAGAAAAGCGCACAATAAGCACTGAACATTGTGAGCGGTATGCTAAAGTTAGCAGCACACACACACACACACACACACACACACACACACACATCATTCTTCCTGTGGTGTGTTGAAGACACTCAACCCCTTGTGTGACACAGAAGTGCAATTTTCTTCACAATGTTGTCCTGACTGTTGATTCAGGACCCTTGTATGACAAGATTTACTTCCAAATAATTTTGACTTGTCCATCAGTTTGTAAATACAAACTAAACTCACATTTAGGTAGATCTGAAGTCGCTTGTAAGAAATGAGTGGGGTTTAAGCAGACTAAATGATTGGAGAAATCCAGCAAACATCACCAAAAGATCCAGTTTTTGTTTTTTTTCTTTTTTTTTGGATTAAGTGTTCATAATAAAATCAATAGCATGAATTTAGAAAGTAGATAAGGTAAAATTTTATTTAATGACAACTTCGGATAAATCAGTGTTTTTTGAGAAATTTCTGATTACTAAACCTCTGATCATTTTCCAGATCATCCAAATATATGAACATGAATCATAACTCAAATTGTAAGCCTTATTAAATGGAGGTGTGCTGTTATTATATATATATATGGAGAGTTCATTTTCAAAAACAGATAACTCCGTTTTTAACAATTCTCAGGAATCAAGCTTTTTCATTGTACATTCCAATTAATCTCAATCAAATTGCAGTTGGGTTATTTTGATTAAGCTAAAAAATAACTTTAAAAAACAGAGTTATCTGTTTTTGCAAATAAATTCTT
This sequence comes from Sinocyclocheilus rhinocerous, assembly GCF_001515625.1. Taxonomy (NCBI): domain Eukaryota; kingdom Metazoa; phylum Chordata; class Actinopteri; order Cypriniformes; family Cyprinidae; genus Sinocyclocheilus; species Sinocyclocheilus rhinocerous. Next base: position 292,199 of record NW_015659717.1, on the reverse strand, counting down.
CATATATATATATAGAGAGAGAGAGAGAGAGAAAGAGTTAAAAATAGAATTGTATTTTAATTTGTATTTTTGTTTTTACTCGCATTAAAATTTACTGTAACATTTAGTAAAACATCTTAGATATATATCTATAAATCTATATCACTTTGAAAATGAAATACAAAAATATTAGTAATTTTACAATTAAATAAAATTGTTTTTATTACTCATTTTTTATTTTAATGTATTTATTTTACTGTATTACAATATATTTCTCTTTTCTATAATATTATTTCATAATATCTCAATATTATAATCAATAATCACAATAAAATCATGACAATTTTCATTTGACAGTTTTAGTGAATTGATCAATACGACTAATATGAACGAGGTTTGAACCAACCCTAAAAGGATTTAACACTCCAAATATTTTTTTTTTCCTCCAGCGTTTTTGTTTTTTGATTATTGTTTTTGTTTTTTTATGTAAATGCCCTCCCAACAAAATCATAACTCTAAATTAATTTTCCAAATAAAGCTATTTAAAGTCATCCGTTGCAGAAAACTAAAATATCTAAATATCTATATCTATAATCTTAAAATCTATATTGATTAAATATTACAGCCCAATATCTCCAATATCATGTTTATAGCATTTATTTGTGGTTGGGGCCACATTTGAACAAACTGAAGGATGCTTTGACATTATTGCTAATGGTAATCAACAGCATACCAAAGATTCCATCCACCATACTCGCTTGTAAATAACCCATAATATTCCTTTAAAACACACTGCTCCAGGGACGTCCACTCTTGGTTATCAGAAATAGTTCAAAGCAGCTGTGAGAAGAGCGCACAAGGGTCAAAACTGCAGTCCCACGGCCTGACCTCAGATAAACTAAGCATGAGAAAACAACAGCATGCATGACAGAACCAGTCATCTGAGCTAGTTATTAAAGTAGCATGCCAGGATACCCCTGAATGCCCTTTCTTCTAAATTTTTGTGTGTTTATTTGTGCAATTTTTCCCAGAGGTTTTACACATTTCGGCCAACTGTCCTTGTTGTGTCAACCAGAGAAGTCCTTTGAATATAGTGTGTGGGAAGCATGTTTGCTTCTTGCTCTAAAGTCCACAGCGTATGACCTTGGCAGAGTTAGAAAGCGTACAGCATTCCTCCATCTAGCTGGCCAGTGTTTTCTTTTATTCACTTCTTGAGCACATGTTAAGATTTGAAACGTTTGCAGCTCCACGTGAGCAGTGAGTGTTTCATACATGATCTCTCTCTCTCTCTGACATGTGTTTTCATTTGTCTCCCTCCCCCGCGACCCTTCAGTTCTCTCCCATTCAGCCCCTCATTTTCACTCCATCCCACGCTTTCGCCCGAGAGCGGAGGGGCGCTACACCTCCCCCATCCCCTCTTGCTCAATGCTGATGGACGGATAGTCACGGATGAGATCCAGCAGTGTGTTATGATCCATTAAGATCCACTTAAACACAATAAGATGTTGCAGGACTTATGGGTAAACCAGAGATGTACTATGCATTCGTCATTGTCATCGACATGTGTAACTTAGTCATGTTTTCTAAGAGCTGTCAATTGAACAATATGCCAATAATTGATACAAAATTTAACGTAAGTAATTATTTACAGAGATGCATCAATATATTCATTGTGTTTAATACT